>NW_027262456.1:0-29893 GCF_902827115.2 Pseudochaenichthys georgianus
TAGGTCATAATGGATTATAAGACAATACCAAACATTTTTCCCAGTAAACACTTGAGAGTGTTTCTCTCCATCATTCAGTTTGATCAGGTATTGTTTGGATGCCCTCCGAATTAATGCCTTCCTCTTATCAGGCTTTTCAGCGGCGATGGTGAGATCGTGGTAATCACCATTGAGCACGTAGTGCTTTATCTCAGTATAAAAGCTCTCCATTTCTGTCATGACAGTTAAGAACGAAAGAAAATATTACATACTCGAAATGGCGCGGAAATGTCGCTGTCATTATGGGGAAGCGGAGGGATCTAGATCGGCATGAAGGTGTTCTTTTCACCATAATGACCAAGTCGCTGCACATGCATATTATATTATTACATGGACACATTCTCAACAAAGTAACGACATGACTCCCAATATTAATTGAAATGCTTTTGTGGATTTAGAAAATGATTTTATTGATTTAAAAAATAGTTGTATTGATTTAAATTGACATGCATCCGCTAAGAGAAATAGTCCGTTGTTACCGTTTGAACTAACGTAGCAACGGCACTGAACATATTACATATTACCTACCATATTACGTTATATACTTCTTACCTTCGATTTCTCTTATTCTTCTCCTCATTCGTCTTTGTTTTTCTTCAAGTTTTTATCTTGTTGGTCGAATGCACTTAAGCGCCAGCTAAATGCAATGTAATGTAATGATAAAAAAAAAACTCTAGACACCGAACAGCCAATCACAATGCGTGACGTCATTACGTCGTACGTCGTGACGTCACTGGTAAGAGACGGACCCCGAACACATCGTGTACCGACACCGGAACCAACAATCAGTTTTTACCGTAAATGAGTTTGAGGATAAAACACATACAACATTAATTAAACTCGATATTTGTTCACTTGAATTTCACTTTGAATGCTTGGATATTCTCAATGGGTGAATACATCTTTTTATAATAATAATAAAATAATTAAAAAAAATTAAAGATTAAAAATGACACCGAAGCGTTCTCAGGGTGGGCCAATGAGTAAACGGGCCTCGTTTTTATGTCATTCAGTCAAATAACGAGTCCTCACTAAATAACAAAGTGCTCTTCAAACATGTTAAAGATTTTATAAAAATGTGTGATTTCAATTAATTTAGAGCAGATTATTCCATGTATGGACTTAAATACAATTCTGCTGGTATTAAGCTGTTTATTTGTGTTTTATTCTCCCTCAAGCATGGCCAATGTTATGTTTTATCACCGAGTCTCTTAAAGTTCTTCAGAATAACCCAACCTGTTTTTAAATAACACTTTTCTTAAATGTTCTTAACTGATATGAATGAAACCCATATAGGCCGCAGTTTGTAATGACCTCCACCAGAGGGCGGCATGAGACATTACATTACATTGAAAGACATCACTTTCAATCTTCTGCACTGATTCAGTTAACCTCTTAAGCCCGGCGGTCCCCCCAGTGGACCCCTCCCACCGTTTTTTTACGAGACTATGTCTCAGGGCTTCTTAACATTTATGAAACTATTAATGTTTCATACCCTTTTAAAGGTAAGAAACTCCGCTAACTGACAATAAGAACAATTGTTAGCTAAAAAAACACAAGAGTAATACCAAGCCTTTGAATTAGCATTGAGCGAAAAAATGCTAACTAATGCTAACGCTTTTTTACACAGAACTCACGGTAGAAATGCCCTTATTACTATCTTAACTGCACAAACAAGATATACGATTTAAAGCTGAGATTCCACAGATTCCACACATGTAATGTCATCACTGTACGACCTTGAATTCCTGGAGCTATCAGCCAGAAAAGAGAAAGTAAACAACATCCGGTTTCAAAAATATTACAATAATTACGTCTTACCTTTTATGATTTGTGATCAAAAGTTGTGTTCAACGGAATAAAAACGCCGCTCAAGGTTAATTCAATGTCTTTGTGTCACGTAGACATTTTTACTGATAATCCATCATCATATTTATGACAATATACTGGGTATAAAGTGTTGCCGTCCAGGCTTGTACTTTCAGATATGTTTCGTTTGCTTCTCTATTACGTCCGCAATGGTAATGTTTACGTGGATTTGGGAACTGCCCATCGATTCTATTGGATGTAATGGTTAAGAAAAAGGTGTAAATCACCCAAATCGACCAATGGGTTCCAGAGATATGGTCCTGCGTAAAGTATAAAGAATGCCAGCCAGTTTAAGTACATTACGCAGCAGACTTTACTTATTGTTTACTACGTAAGGAAGCAGGACCCAGAGCACACGGAGCACAGAGCGGACAGCAGATAACGGAAATGCAGTTTTATTGCTTATAGATTATCAAAACATTTCAAAGGGGACACAGCCACATTGGATATTAACCTATGGATTAACTACATCATCGTTTTTATCGTTGTAATGCCATTGAAGACCAGTTTAGACCAGACACAGAGGAAGGTGAGCCATGTTAGCCTCGCGCATGTTAGTACCTAGTGCCACTTGTTTTGATGTACGTTTTTGTTGATAACGTCGCGAGTTTGTATCTTTCAGTGTTGAGGTGGGCACCGTTAGATTCTGTGTCTCCTTACGATCATAAACAATGTGTTGGATGTGCAGCTAGGATAAGTAATAAGGGAGCTAGGAGTGATTTTCGGTGCAGTAATAGGTTAGCATTTTTCGCTCGGGGCTAATTCAGAGGCTCAGAGGATAACAGAGTAGGCCTATGTTTTTATTTTTTTCACAACAGTTGTATTTGGATGGAATGAATACCTATAGTGATAATTCAAAGTAATACAATGATTTTTACAGTGAAAAAGTTCAAATGGAACTGATGGTTCCCAAATTACCCAGAGGTGAGTCCGCTTGGACTTTATTTTTCTAAACCTCTCTAAAAAGGTCAAATTTCACTTGTTTTGCATCAATCTTGATACAGGGTACTTATTATATGTTATAGTTTGGATTCCTAAAGCTTTTAGTCTACTAGCCCATCATTCAAGGGTGGTTTTCACTATAAGTAATGGGTTTTTTTTAGGCGGACATTAGAATGTACATGTTTTTACTGTGTTCCATCTGAATTTACTTTAAAATCAAAACATCTATATTGATTCTGACACTTCGACATCCAACTCACAGATGTAACCTTGCTTTGAGAGAAAGGATTATTAATTTACCCCTTTTAGAAGTGAAGATATAGTCTTTGTTGTGTTAGTGGCATTTTCGAGCCTGAAACCTGAAAAACAGGCTCAGGGCTTAAGCCAACCTGATCTCACCAGAATGCGTGACTCCACCACGACTCCTTAACATCACAATGCGTGGTGGAGTCACGAACTTTGTTACATTTGCGTGTCGGCACCACGCAAACAACCCCAATGTAAAGTGAATGAGGCTCCTTTGTCGTGGTGCACACACGCATTTCTACAACGTCCAGCAGTGAGCTTTTATTCTATACAACGTTTTTTAAATCTACTTTATAGCGTGTAGTAACTCACGGGAGGCTTCTTTTATTTTATTTGTATTCATAATAATTTAAATTTTTCGTCAGAATGTAAAATTACATTAGTTACGAATTTGTGTTCTCAAAAAACAGTGCATTGTGTGTAATGCAACTGTGATTTTTATTAAATTAGTTAGTTTTTAAGGAAGGCCAGAGCTTCAGCTGTGTCAAATAGATTGTTCCCTTCAGTTAACGTTATTTAAAAGATAATGATCATGTCCTCTGTATTGTATTACGAGCGTCCATTCCCATTGGATAACGGAGAATTTTACACCCGGAAGTAAGTAGCCTATTCTCCTTACTGTCGATTGATTTTACAGTGATATCTGCACTACTCATCGACTAAAAAACACCAAATTGTCCTTGTTAATTATACAACATTGATTGGTTTGAATTGTGTACAATGCTTTTGTATTTTCCCCCTTCGATTCGGAGAAACAAATATTTTTTCGGCGTTTTAGGATAGCCGAAGACACTACACTACCCAGAATCCTCAGCTATCGTTTGGAACTACACCATGTGCTTAGCTTGACAAACCCCGTGATCAGTCCTCAACCTCTGTGATTGGATGCGCGACGTTTACACAGAGCGTCCAAAAGGACTTTGAAATGGAATGAAACCCATCGACGGCACACTATTCAAAACAGGAATCGAACGTGTCCTACCCCCCTCCCCCCCTTAGGTCACAGGCTCCTCCAACAGTGCTACGCAATAAAACAGATACACAGAAAAAATAGTGATATAGTGCAATAAGAGTCTATATACAAGTGATTGGAATATGATATATTAGATAAATAATTTCTAAGTAGCAGCCAGATGGATGTTATTTCTAAATTCAGGTGTTTAATAGTCTTCTGGCCTGTGGGATGAAGCTGTCTCTGTGTCTGGTGGTTTTAGTCCGGATGCTGTGGTACCGCCTGCCAGACTGCAGCAGACAGAACCGTTTGTGGCTGGGGTGATGGTGGTCTTTTATAATCCTGAGGGCTTTCTTTAAGGTTAACCTGGTATTTTTACTCCACTACATTTATTTTAGTTACTTTACAGATTTGGATTAATGATGTGAAATATAAACAGCCCTTAAATCAGACTTTAGTTACACCTGAATGAAATTCAGTGAAGGTGATTGTCAAGTGCCAACAATCAGGAGAGATATTTGATTGTTGGTGCTTGAGAAGACTAAATATTTATCTGCAGATCCGTTTAAAGCATATTCATTACTCGTTATTCTCTAATAGTTCATTAAAGACTGTATATAATTGCTATTTTGCACATCCCTTTCAAGATTTCAAGATTTTCTAAGGTTTATTGACATATCATATACACAATAGCGTAGTTATGCAATGAATGACAAACTTAGGTCACAGGTTCATCAACAGTGCATTACAAGACATCTATCAATGTGTGTACCTCCACCATTACACTGTCGTATTCTGCACATTTCTTTAAATAAAGCCTTATTAGTTAGCACATCCTCCTATCAGGCACTAAACTGTTTTACTCTAGATATCATTTGAGTATCTTCTTGATATTTTCTATTCTATATTTATATAATTGACCTTCTACTTTCCCACTATTTTGTATGTACTCTTAATATTTGAATGTTTTCATAAAATATAACACATTCAAAAGTGCGTTACAAAAATGAAAGACATTAAGAAAAAGGCATTTTAAACAGTCATTAAAAAGCAACACAATCTTCCTGCATTGCAATTACTCTAAACGTGTAATAACGTGCTTTAACCAGTAGGTGGTTTGGGTTAAAAGCATAGGTTAAAAGGCTGTCAAGTTTACAGTGTTAACAAAATAAAATATACTGCTGTTTCCGGTTTAGTTTACGACGAATATTATTTTGTTATTGTTTTGATATTTGTAACAAAAGCGATGGAAAAAATTCATAGCAACCAAAAAAAGATGGTCTTAACATGACCCAGCGGTCTAGTAGTTAATAAAAAACAATAATATCAAAACAAAATATTACTACTAACTTTATTGTGAAATTAAAACAGAACGATAAAAGAATAGTTTCCGGTCTATGCTGATGCCCGATCTCTGTAGATAAATAAAGAACTAAGACAGATGTGTAATATGTAATGCAGCCAAACCATTGATTACAATGCATTCATGTGATGACTATCAAAGAGTAAAGCAAGCACTGCTGAATAAAGTATGATTTTCTCTTTTACGAAACGTTTTTTTTCATATGGATGCAGTTGGAGGTCAACCAATCAAAGAGCTTGAGGGCTGATCACGGGGTTCATGGTGTAGTCCCAAACGATAGCTGAGGATTCTGGGTAGTGTAGTGTCTTCTGCCGTCCAAAAACTCCGAAAAAATATTTGTTTCTCCGAATCGAAGGGGGAAAATACAAAAGCATTGCACACAATTCAAACCAATCAATGTTGTGTAATTAACAAGGACAATTTGGTGTTTTTTAGTCGATGAGTAGTGCAGATATCACTGTAAAATCAATCGACAGTAAGGAGAATAGGCTACTTACTTCCGGGTGTAAAATTATCCGTTATCCAATGGGAATGGACGCTCGTAATACAAGACATGATAATTATCTTTTAAATAACGTTAACTGAAGGGAACAATCTATTTGACACAGCTGAAGCTGGCCTTCCTTAAAAACAAACTAATTTAATAAAAATCACAGTTGCATTACCCACAATGCACTGTTTTTTGAGAACACAAATTCGTAACTAATGTAATTTTTACATTCTGACGAAAAATAAAAATAATTATGAATACAAATAAAATAAAAGAAGCCTCCCGTGAGTTACTACACGCTATAAAGTAGATTTAAAAAACGTTGTATAGAATAAAAGCTCACTGCGGGACGTTGTAGAAATGCGTGTGTGCACCACGACAAAGGAGCCTCATTCACTTTACATTGGGGTTGTTTGCGTGGTGCCGACACGCAAATGTAACAAAGTTCGTGACTCCACCACGCATTGTGATGTTAAGGAGTCGTGGTGGAGTCACGCATTCTGGTGAGATCAGGTTGGCTTAAGACGTTAAAGCATGGGTATTAACCTGTATATGTTGTTTCGTATTAACCTGTATATGTACATTATTACATGATGTGGCAATAATGGTAATGGGATTGCAAGCCCGTTTCAAAAAAGCATCCACAGCAAGAACATTCATTAGCTTGCATTAAATGTCACCTTTTGATGATAACTAATTCAAAGTATAATGAAGTCACAACAATCGTAACTAAAGCCATTGGATGTCTCAACAAATCAAGTAATGCTTTATAGTTTTAGCCATTGTTAAGCTTTGATATCTACCATATCTATGATGTCGGTCTGAATGAAACACAATAAAACACTTTGCTTTGCTTCCATTTATTCATATAAAGAAAAAAGGTAATATTCATAAGGTGTCCTTGTGTTTTTTTATTTAGATTATTATGATCCCCATTAGCAGAAGCATGATCCTTTGCACTCCTTCCTACGGCCCATTAACATACTTTAAAGTAATTGATTCCACTCTAAAAACACAGATTTACAGCCTTATCAACATCTCATCCCGTATTAAAGAAGATAAACATTATTATCATTATAGCAACCATGAACAACATTTAAATCAAACTATTTCTTAATGATTAATAACAGACATGTTGATGCTAGTGAAAAGTAAAAATACATGCTTTTCTAAATGGCCTTGACTTTTAAAATGTCAATTATATTCTTTCAATTTCTTACACCATAAGTGATATGGTGTAATATTACAAATATTCCATATTCTTCTGAACAATGTGCACCGGCAATTAATGTCCCCCGCCCAAAGCTCTGTGCATGACCGTTCCTTTGAGTAATGAGTGCCGCTGATCAACTCTTGAGATGTAGTCAAGGATCAGACAGGTGAAGGCTTTGCCCTCGGCACCATGGACCTTTAGGGAACTTTTCATGCTTCTAATTTCTAAGAACATGTTGTTTTCTGATGATCTAACAGTCTTTAGGAAGGTAATCAATCATTAGAATAATGAGACTGTATTGGATAATATAGATCAGTGCGCTGGCCTTGGTTATAAGTAGTAGGACACATGTGAAACATCATAGACACGTTAACAAAGAAAAAAAGCATCTGATAGATCAATGAAAACCCTTTACATCACCAGTATATATTTATCATATTAAGTCATAACGAATCCCTCTGTGGAAAATCCACATTTTTTTACTCTGTGTGATCCACAGAAGTGATGATCAGAGGGTTATTACTATCCCCTTTGCAACCTAACCCAAAATGGGAATTGTCCCGAATACTGAAGTACAGGTATAGTGTCTCTTTGAAGCAGTAGCCAGTGAAGGAGTAGATCAGAGCTGCAGCATCAACATCATAAAAGGAGACCAGACCCTCCTCATAATCCACAAAGACCCCCACCTTCTCAGGCTGAGACTTCAGAGAGAGATGGATATCAGGGTCAGCGAAAGCGTAGAACTTGTTGGCATTTCTCAAACCTATGGTCCAGAAACCATTCCCAGGGGTCTTTGTGATCTTTCCCTTCCTGTTGATCGACTCTCTGGCCACACCTAAAGTCCAGTCAGTCACACCTTTAACCTGAACCTCGTAGTAAAATCTTCCTGAAGAGAAACTCTGCTTTCCTAACACAGAGTAACTATCATTAAACCTCTCTGGATTGTCTGGGAGATTCTTCTTTACATCACCATGATTAAATTGTTTTCCATCATCAGACAGGATGAGCTTGGGTTGTGCTGTATCAGGATCAAGAGTCACCTCCACCTCAGACTGCTGGACCCTCTTCAGCTTGACCTCGAGCAGCTTCTTCATCTGTTTCCTGAGCGTCTCCTCCAGCTGAGTCACAGCTCTCACCACAGTCCCCTCGAATGAAGGACGAACCCTGACTTCTGTCCAGTTCTTGGTGGGTGGAGCAGCGTTCAGGGACGTGAAGCTTTGGAGGAGGTGGAGCTGGTCTTCAGAGCGTGAGAGCTGCTTCACCTCAGAGCTTCTCTTCTTCAGCTCAGAGATTTCCTGTTCCAGCTCTTTGATGAAGCCTTCAGCCTGTTCCTCTGTCTCTCTCTGCTTCTCTTTGATGGTGTCGATGAGCTCGGCCTGGCTTCTCTCAACAGACTCCTTCAGAGCGGTGAAGACCTGAACACCATCTGCTATCTCTCTGTCTGCTCCTTCCTTACTGAGCTCCACTGAGCGATTCATCTCCTGGATCTTCAGTCGTCTCTTCTGGATCATCTGCTGAGTTTCAGCCTCTGTCTTCCCCAGCTCAGCCTTCTTTCCTTCATATCCTTCTTTCAGAGGAACAACATCATGTGTCTTGTGGTCTGAAACAGTGCAGAGCATGCAGACACACATCTGGTCGGTCTTACAGAACAGCTCCAGCAGTTTATCGTGCTTCACACACACCCTGCCTTCCAGGTTCTCCTCAGGGTCGATCAGCTGATGTTTCTTCAGGCCTGCTCTTGTCAGGTGAGGCTCCAGGTGAGTCTCACAGTAGGACTCCAGACACACCAGGCAGGACTTCAGGGCCTTCAGTCTGGTTCCAGTGCAGACGTCACAGGGAACTTCCACTGGTTTAACAACGTGTTGCTCTGAGCTGCTGCTGCTGGCTTTCTGTTGAGCTGACCGTCTGAGCTGAGCAGCCATCTCAGAGATGAAAGTGTTGACGCGTAGTTCAGGTCTTCTGTCGAAAACCTCTTTACAGTTAGGACACTGACACTGGACATCAACATCCCAGTGTTCAGAGATGCAGGCTTTACAGAAGTTGTGTCCACATGGTATGGTGACTGGATCAGTGAACACATCCAGACAGATGGAGCACAGAAACTGATCTTCAGTCAGCAGACAGCTGGCAGCAGACATGTCTTCACTCTGAGGACAAAAAGGAAAATGTAATTACATATCTTTTGTTTATCTGTTTCCTGAAAAAGTATGACAGGTTAAAACAAAACTAAATACTGTGATATATTCAGACTCTGCTTGGCTGTTGTTGAAGTAGTACGACAAGGCTCCATGTTAATTTGATTAAAGCTTAATTCCTGTAGGCTATGGACATAAAGGGCCTTTCTGTGTGCAAAAGAAAATGGTTCACAAATATTGGTATTCATTGTTTTGTCTGGTCCAGGGGTCGGCAAGTAAGTTTGGCCCTTTTTTTCGGAACCACTAAATGGCGGCCCAGCTAGTGGATTGTCAACGGGGGGGGGGGGAGCCTTGCTGCGGTTCCGGCCGTCTGTGATTCTACAGATTCTACAGTTGGCCAGTCCGCCCCTGCTCACAAACTTCTTAAGATCCAAAGCTTTAGTGCGTTTTGAATCGATGCTGACAGTCTCTTCTCGGTCATTGTAGACGGAATGCTTCTCGTTTTGCGCCGTCCCGTTCAAATGAAAATCACATTTCCATGCTCGCGCCAGGTCCGGGGGAGGGGTTACAAGGCTCGCGTCTTGTGCTACATTCACTTGCACTCGGACATTAGGGATTTTCTCTCATAAATGTCCGATGAGCCAAAACTTTTCAAATATTATTGCTGGCGGGCCAACAATGGCCCACGTGGGCCGCCTGTTGCCGACCCATGGTCTAGTCCAGGGGTGCCCAACCTTTTTTGAACCGAGGGATACTTTTAAAGCTGCCAGTCTGCCGAGATCTACCAGTCCAAATAGAGAGGCATAGCCATTACTGACAGTCTACTACCAGGTGAATACACACTTCTACTTGTATAAAACTGACCTTTGTACGATTAATACTCCATAAAATACTGCAGATCCTTTATCTTACCTCTTTCTAATCTACACATACAAGTATTTAACTGAAGCTACACAACAGTGTTGTTGATACAGAGTTGGAGTTTATTCACACGTCACTATAGTGGGTAATGTTTTCAAGAAACATTGAACAGTGCTGCCACATATGTTGAAATGCTACTGTTATTTGTACTGTCCCCAAAAAGCGCGTCGGCAGCCTCCAGGAATGCTTCTTTCACAACTTCGCTGTCTTTGAAAGACTTCATGTGTTTCGCAAGAACTCATCATCATCATCATCATCATCATCATCATCATCATCATCATCATCATCATCATCATCATCATCATCATCATCATCATCTTTATTTAAAGAGACTCTTGGTCCATTATTACAAAACATACAACACTCAAATACAAACTAAAAAAAGGCAGCCATACCAATGTTTCCACAGAGGTGACTGGTATCGTACAGCACTGAGACACGGATTTGAAAGCAGCATAATGACAGAGTTATGAGAAACATTCAATCGACAGATGAATTTGTATCAGACCTCTCAAAAGAGCATGGAACGTGTTGACTCGTGCATTACAGAACATTTCACTTGCACTGCACCACCTTGGTTTTCTAAGCAGTATACGCAAACAGTCATTATATGCAACCTGGAGCTTCCGGAGGCTCGCCTTCTTATACTTGACCCACAAGGGGGCAGTATAGAGAGGAGTGCAATACGCTCTAAAGAGGTTCACCTTAACCTCATCTGAACACCAAGAGAATTTTCTAGCCAACATGTTGGCTTGTATATATAAGACACGCCGCTGTCTATACATATCATCATCATCAGCCATTTCATCTGTGATGATGTGTCCCAGATACTTCGTGTTACAGCAAACACACAGCACCTGTCCTGACAGATAGAATGTTGGAAAACAAAGGTTCTTATCCCCTGTTGCTCTACAGATCATTACAGCGCTCTTCTTAGCATTGTATTTAACGTCAAATTTGACTCCGTAATCAGAACAAACATTTAGCAACTGTTGAAAACCAGCACTGCTAGGAGAAACAATTGCCAGATCATCGGCATACATAAGATGGTTTACAATCACATGACCAATCACACACCCTGTTTTACAGACACTTAAATCATCTGATAGATCATTCATATAGATATTAAAAAGGCTCGGTGAGAGGAGCCCCCCCTGGCGGACTCCATTACCAACACCAAATGGCGCCGAGACTGCATTCCCCCATTTGATCCGCATGCTCTGGTCGGCATACCAATAAGCCAGGATCCTAATTATACTGTTGGGCACACCTCTTTGTCTCAATTTTAAAAACAGTTTATGATGGTTAACTCGGTCAAAAGCCTTCGAGGCATCAATGAAACCAATCAGAACAGTGGAATTCTGTCTTCTATATGTTTCTACCATTTCCTTCAAAGCATAGATGCATAGCTCAGTACCATGCTTAGCCTTGAAGCCAAACTGGTTATCTGAGGTACATAAATAAGAACATAGTCTATCCAACAAAATTCTTTCCAGGACTTTGGATAACACACTGGCCAGAGCAATTGGTCTATAGTTATCCAAGCTCCCTACCTTGCCCGCTTTGTCCTTAATGACAGGGACCAAGGTAACCGTCAACATGGAGTCTGGCAACATACCATGAGTCATGAGGCCGGTAAAACAAATGGCAAGAAGAACTGCAACCTTCGGGCTTGCCAGTTTAAGGTGCTCTGCAGTGATTCGGTCAGAGCCGCATGCTTTGTTATCAGCTAGCTGTTCAATTGCTCGATAACTGAAAGAACTGTCACGGTCTGTGTTGTGTTTGGTCTGTCTCTGGTTTCCTGTTTTTATTTTGAAAAGTGTTCACCCCCGGTCTTATCTGTTGATTCCTGTCTCTGTGTTTGCCCTCCTGTGTCTGATTGTCTGATTGTGTTCACCTGTTGCCCTTGTGTTTCTGCCCCCCCCTGCCCAGCTGTGTCTTGTCCTGTGATTACCCTTCTTTGTATTTAGTCTTGTCTTCCCCTGTGCTCCATGTCGGTTCATTGTTTGTTTTTCCTGTCTCCCTCCATGTCAGTCACGGTCAGTCTTTCGGTAATGTTTTTTCCTTGTGCTTTCGTTGTGTTTCATGTCATGTTTTTTGTCATCGTCTTTTGTAATAAAGCTTGCTTTTGTTTATAGACCTTTACCCATTTTGTAGTCTGCATTTGGGTCCTACCTTTTCCACAATTTCCATAATCCTGACAGAATGGACCGACCAGCTTTGGACTCAGCAGATTCCGATTTTTTGATTCTGCAGGCGGAACGTCTTGGTTACTCTCTGGAGTACATTTTGTATACCTGGTATGACGCCTCATCTAGACGAGGTAGAGTGGCTGCTTTGAAGGAAGCACATCAGGAGGTTGCTCGCAAGCCGTGGCTCAGGAGTTTGTTGCCTGAGTGGCTACAACTTTTTACCAGTAGTCCTGGAAACTTTTCTCAAGCCTTTCCTGGGATCCAACTACTGTCCTGTTGGAGGTCCACGGAGTCTCCAAAAGGCCTCTAGGAGACGCAGGGCCAGGATTCCAGCCCATGCCCCAGCAGCCATGGTTCCAGCCCCAGTTCTGGCCCCAGCAGCCATGGTTCCGGCCCCAGTTTCGGCCCCAGCAGCCTTGGTTCTGGCCCCAGTTTCGGCCCCTGCTGCCATGTTTCTGGCTCCAGTACTGGCTCCCCAGTTGACACCAGACCCCCGTGTCATGTCGACGTACCGGCCGACGCCAGCTCCCCGTGTCCTGTCGGCGTTCCGGCCGACTCCAGCTCCCCGTGTCCTGTCGGCGTTCCGGCCGACGCCAGCTCCCCGTGTCCTGTCGGCGTTCCGGCCGACTCCAGCTCCCCGTGTCCTGTCGGCGTTCCGGCCGACTCCAGCTCCCCGTCGGCGTACCGACCGACACAATTCCCCTCTCGAGTCCCTTTCCAAGTCCCTTCTCAAGTCCCCTCTCGAGTCTCCTCTCGAGTCCCCTCTCAAGTTCCTTCTCAGGTCCCCTCTCGAGTCCCCTCTCAAGTTCCTTCTCAGGTCCCCTCTCGAGTCCCCTCTCGAGTCTCCTCTCAAGTCCCCTCTCGAGTCCCCTCTCCAGTCCC
The DNA here is from genome assembly GCF_902827115.2 of Pseudochaenichthys georgianus. Classification (NCBI taxonomy): domain Eukaryota; kingdom Metazoa; phylum Chordata; class Actinopteri; order Perciformes; family Channichthyidae; genus Pseudochaenichthys; species Pseudochaenichthys georgianus. The sequence continues at coordinate 13,305 of NW_027262456.1, forward strand.
TACTCTAGTCCCTACTCAAGTCCCTACTCAAGTCCCTACTCAAGTTCCTTCTCTATGTCCTGTGCCGTTGGGGGTCCAGCAGACACCTGTTTCGTCGGGGGTCCTGCCAACCCAATGTCCTGTTCCGTTGGGGGTCCCACTGACATCTGTCTCACTGGGGGTCCTGCCAACTCTATGTCCTATCCCGTTGGGGGTCCCGCCGACTATTGTTCTGCCGGGGGTGCTGCCAACCCAATATCCTGGTCCGTTGGGGGTTCCGCTGGGGGTCCTGCCAACTCTGTGTCCTGTTCCGTTGGGGGTCCCGCCGACTACTGTTCTGCCGGGGGTGCTGCCAACCCAATATCCTGGTCTGTTGGGGGTTCCGCTGGGGGTCCTGCCAACTCTGTGTCCTGTTCCGTTGGGGGTCCCGCCGACTACTGTTCTGCCGGGGGTCCTGCCAACCCCATGCCCTGTTTTGTTGGAGGCCCCGCCGACTACTGTTCTGCCGAGGGTCCTGCCGACCCTATGTCCTGTGCCGTTGGGGGTCCAGCCGACTACTGTTCTGTCGGGGGTCCTGCCAACTAGTGTTAATTTCGTCAGCTATTTTTTTATTTAGTTTTAGTCTTAGTCCTGTGTTAAATTTCCTTTTTAGTTTTAGTCATATTTAGTCACCTTCATCCTGTTTTTATTTAGTCAAGTTTTAGTCAACTAAAAGTCTGAGCATTTTAGTCTTATTTTAGTCAAAGAAAACTAATTATTTTAGTCTACTTTTTGTCAATGAAAACTGTTGAGTCTTTTTTAGTCATCAGATTATATAGAACATTTCAGTCAAACTAGTCTAGCCAAAACCAATAATTTGTCATTTTAGTATATAAATAAATAAGATTATCCTTATTTGATGAAACACAGGTTGAATGATTGAGAAGCTTTGCAGAGAGTATCTGGTCAGGTTTGTGGTGTTTGTACCAGCTGTGTTGTGGCCACATTGCTTCCCTTCTGATGAAACAATGGATTCGCTTTTTTTCTCCGCCTCATTGTAGCGAAAATGGGCTCAAATATCACATCGTTTCTTTCTCCCAAGCAGTGGTGGCTTTAGACTTTTTAGTTGTCAGTCATTTTGACGGACAGGATCGTAACATTTCCGTCATAATCCATTATTATCCGTCGAGTGCACAATGTATCACTCACTCGCGCTGACGGGGGGGTTTCGGTTAACGCGACCACTGCTCCGAAGCCCTGTTGTTGCCATTTTATTTTCTGTTAAATAAGGTTAGTTAGACCCGAGTCTTCCTGACAGTTCATATTGTGCCGCTGCCCGGTGTAATTCAAATGTACCGCCGCACGCAGCACAGAAACAGCTGCTGCTCTGCCGCAGCACCGGAAATGGAACTGCTGGGAGAAAAATTTACTATCAGAGATGTAACGTTATCTTTGATAATATTTCGTCTCCTCATTTTTCGTCAACGAAAGTAAAGAGAGATTTTGTCATCGTTTTTATTTAGTAAACTACATTTTCGTCTCGTCACTTTTCGTCAACGATATTGCATGATGATTTCGTTACAGTTATTGTTTACTGCCGTCGGTGCCGTCTCGTCATCGTCTCGTTTTCGTCATGGAAAAAAAGGTCGTTGACGAACATATTTCGTCATAGTTTTAGTCAACGAAATTAACACTACTGCCAACCCCATGACCTGTGCCGTTGGAGGTCCAGTCGACACCTGTCTCGCCGCTAGCATTCATTAACATTAGCAAATGTATTCACCTTGTGCTTTGCTAGCTGTAGTGCACTTCCAAATTGCCTTATAATTCCAGCATTACTGTTATTAACTATAACACTTATGCAGGCTTGAAAATAACCATTGAGATTAGGATATGTGATTCGTTTACCAATATCATTTTGAGAATGTACGGCTGTATGAAGAGGCCAGTCAGCTTTAAAAAAGCACGTCAACAATGTTTTTATAATTAATCTCACTGCCAGCTTGATAGTTAAACCATATGGTGTTAAATAATATAGATAGCTAGATGGATACTGTAGATCAGGGGTGGGCAAACTTTTTGGCTCTGGGGCCACGATGAGTTTTAAAATTGGACAGACGGGCCAGGCCAGTAGCAGATCGGGGAAAAAATATTTAGCTGTCCACTCCTCATTAAACACTCTGCCCTCAATGTCGACTTTTCTTTTCTTTGGTCCACTCATTGTTACAGATGCAGGTTCAAAGGTGAATTATTGCGTCATTGTTTGTGTCATGACGTAACCGTTTACGTGCCTTCTTATGACCCACACAGCGTTTTATGTCGCTGATTTTCTCCGCAACACCGCTCACAACAACATCAATAGAGGACTGCGTTGGGTAGTTTTTAATTATACGAAGCCAGATTAAATTAAAGAACTACTTCTCCAACCTTGTACCTTGCTCCAGAGTGCCGTGGTGTATTGTTTATTAATGTGGTTCAGCTGCATTACCGCCCGCTGCAGTGCTGCTCGTCTACCGGAGTTTATTCTCCCGTTAACTCGCGGCAGCGGCCGCTGGAAAGTATTCATTGTCTGACTGTCACACAAGCAGCTGATAAATATCCCCCATCCCCATAAGTGAATGTGTTTTAGTCTGAAAGCTGTTTGGCATCACAACGCTGTTATGAACGTTTCTCTGGCATTCTACAGGTGATGTTAGCATAGCAACCGAAGCTAATCAGACTATCTTGACTACTTGTTGCAATCATATTGTGGTATAAGCCGTTTTCTACACGCATATTTTACCGGCGTAGTTTTTGTCCATTTTGCCCATGTATTGATTCCATTCGATTGCTGCAATAATACAAAACAAAAGGAAAACGTCTGCCTCTTCACAATGGTCAATAACAGTGAACGGATGGTTATTGAAGTAAGGTCAAATAAACAGAATCACACTAAGCTGGTTAGTGTTGCCTGACTTTATATAAGTGTTTGGTCGCGTTCTAGTGACTTTGCTCAGCGCTACTGCTTGTTACAACTTGTATTCGCCGTACTCGCCATGAACTGTTATTGCTCAGAGGCCTGTACTACGAGGCAGGATTTTCGCTTAGCGGCTAACTTCAGGGAAAACTCGGGTTTCCGGTCCTACGAAGCTGGTTCTCTTTTTAGCAGGCTAGATCTCCATGGTAACTTATGCTGTGCGGCTAACCTGCCCCGGAGCAGGTTAGGTTGCAGGCTAAGAGCTCAACTCAGTGAAAGCACCGCCTGCTGACCAGTGGCGGTTTTACAGGGTGGCAGCTGCCACCTCAGAAAAATACCTTGCCACCCCAGCTGCCACCCCAGTTGGCAGTTTTGTTTTGAAAGAAAAGTTGTGGTTCATCGGACATTTATGAGAGGAAATCTCTAATGTCCGAGTGCAAGTGAATGCAGCACAAGACGCGAGCCTTGTAACCCCTCCCCCCCTGGCGAGAGCTTGGAAATATGATTGGCGGCGATTTCCTTTGAACGGGGGGACAGCTCAAAACGAGAAGCATTTCGGATCCAAGTAGACGGAAGGAATGAGGTATTTGCGGTCAGGGTATGGCTGGGGTAGGCTACAGCCATACCAAGAAATGGCTTAGCCCCACCATGAACAATGATCTTAAAGAAAGCAAAATAAAGTCCGCCAACTCGCGGAGTAAACTGCACAGACAGCAGTTAGTAAGATTGATTTCAGCCACTTGTCTGGAAATACCGAAGACTAGAAACAGTTTTGGAAACTTTTGTCACGTAGTGATCATCTTCTCGAATAGAACATCTTTGATCATGTCTTCTGGCCAATCAGAATCAAGATAACGGCGTGGTGTTGTTGCAGGAAGTCCCGACGGAGAATATTTTTGCTGTAGTACATCTCTATATACATCGATACAACATTACGTGTTGATAGAAATCAACACGTAATGAAATAAGACCCCACGGTGTGATGATTGATAGTGTGGGCTGTCTTTCATGTTGACACACAGAACAATGGGGGCTGTCCTTATCCACCATGTAAAGTAACTCACAGCCTCTTCCCTCTTCTCTCAGTGAGGAGCAGCAGATTCAGCTTTCAGAACAAAGTAAACAACAAACTAAAATGGTATTCATTGTTTAAATATGTTGTGTAGTAATAGATGTATTTATTTGTCTTCTCAAGAGAGGACCAGAATGTGTATTTTATGTTAGTATTTCGAAAAATCTCCTGGGGGAGAATCTCCCCAGACCCCCCTGCAGGGGTTGGGTTTTCAGCATGTCAGCTCTTTCACCTGTGGGGAAGTTGCAGGATTGGCTCCAGGTCGCCCTTTTTATTTACTACAAGACAAATGTGCCTTTTTGTTTCATACAGTTCAATTTGGATTGAGACAGGGAAATAATCTAAACCTCACGCGTGGCGTTTCACTGTCAAGGGGGGGCGTGTATGTAATTACATTACAAATACTGACTTGAGCCCCACCACTGTAGGGTTAGCCCCATAGATTACCCAACACAAATACTCTGGAGCCGCCACCGTTTGCGGTCTACAATGACAGAGAAGAGCCTGTCAAGTTTGGCTGTACTCAGCATTGAATCAAAACGCACCATAGCTTTAAATCGTTTGTGAGGCGTTTTGCTGATCAAGATGGTAATCGCCACATTCAGCTGTTATAGGCAACTTCACGCTCTGCTCACGGATGAGTCGATGACAATAATAAACTGTTAAGATGATGACCTTACGTGTGTATAATATTTTTTTCTTTGTGGGGTCTGCCCCCAAAAAACAGTTTAAAGTCCTGAGAAAGTCAAATAAGACGGTGTGTAAAACTACACTGCCCAGCCAACAGAAAGTAACCACTTTGATTTAACTAGGCCAGCAGGTCAGTACTTTCCACTGGATCATAACTGCAGCGATGTTTATGTTTGAGCTGAATACACGTTTTCTAACCATAACTGATGCAGTTAGTCACTTCTTTAATGTGTGTTCTTTCTGATGTAAAGTCAAGGTTGTAACTGTTTGCAGTGAAGTCGTGGGGCGCTGAACTGTTCCTTTGATTCTTTTGATACATGATATAATTACTTGTCTTTCAAATTTGAAGGAGGGTGAGCAAGCATCTTGAGGAACATTCATCATTAACTCTCCAAAAAATATAGTTTATTCAATAATGAATCAATATGTGAATCATAACAGTGATTGACAGCTGATAGGAATAATATGATTGTTAATAGTATCATATTAATTCAGACAAACATCGATGAGACAGTTAATGAATGTACTTATTGCAGCAGTCTGCATAGATGTGGTTCCCCTGCTGGTCTAAGAGTGAAACAAACTCATTCAGGTATTGTTCAGTTACAATTCATAAAGTCTGCCACCTTATATATGTATATGTAAGGCTTTACTGATGTGCCACAATAATGTCACCTGATGTTATTGAGTTAAAATATCAATATTGTGGCTTTCCAAGTTAACATTGATTGATATGACTGCGATTAAATCAGCATATACTTCTGCCAGGGGGTACCACCCCTCAAATTCTCCTGCCACCCTCTTGCCACACCATGAATATTTTTTCTAGATCCGCCCCTGCTGCTGACCAATCAGAGCTCAGTGTGCGGAGTTTAAAGCAATCAAGTCATATTACAGGAGAAAGGAAACACAGAAAAGCTGCCGCTGCAGGAAAGACGGCCGGCAAAAATCACCGACTGTGTGAACGTGAACATGAATAGAATATCACCTCCATCTTCAGAGCAATCTGACTATTATAACATTAGCGTTAAGAAAGCTTACTTAAATATCTGCCACAACATCAGTACCCGGATCAGAGTACATTAAGTACAGTCCGCGGCACATCACTTCATAATGTATCACATATCTCCTGATCTGAGTCAGCTGAGCCGTATCTGGCCGTGCAACACTCACAGCGTCACAGACTGGATGCAGAAGTATCATTTTAAGCAACACGTTAAGTTGACGAAACACTCGAGACAAATGTAATGAAAGTCAGATCGAGAGAGAGAGAGAGAGAATGTTTGATTTCTAAATAGCACACTTACAGGTTAATTGATTATTTTGGGACAGTGTCATATGTCTTCCTGCAGTCACTAACAGAGGATGGACGATCACGCGGTGTAGCTGAGAATGAAACTCATTGTTTACAATGCTGCTTGTGCTCGACTGGAAGAACTAACACATGTGCATATGCGCATAGGAAGTAGGAAAAGGGGCGTGGCTACTACACATTATTTTCTGCAAAACATTACATTCCCAGACTATATTTGAATAAGTTACAGTAATATTGAAATATTCTATTTCCACCCTAACACTGACGTTGTAACACAGATTTTTTTCAAATTGAGGATTATCATTCGGTGTACATTCGATTTTCAATTTCGTCCTGTCTACATATTTTAAACCGTACACCCCAGCGCGTGCACTCCGCTCTGCATCAGCCAAACGACTCGCTGCACCCTCGCTGCGAGGGGGACCCAAGTTCCATCAGCAGGAACACGTGGGTTTGCTATCCTGGCTCCACGATGGTGGAACGAGCTCCCATTGGCATCAGGACAGCAGAAAGCTCACACACCTTCCAGACTGAAACTCATCTCCTTCGACTCCACTTCGAGCGATAGAACTACTAACAAAGCACTTATATACTAATAAAGGACTGGCTCCTCTAAAGCCAGTTGAGGAGCACTTGAAATACTTGGCTCTATGAAACCTGATGCACTTTATGATTCTGTTTTCTTCAAGTTTGTGTCTTCCTGGTCGAATGTACTTATTGTAAGTCGCTTTGGATAAAAGCGTCAGCTAAATGTAATGTAATATTTTACACCGAATCTGTTTAGGGAGATTGTCATACCATGAGAATCATATCCCATTTCAACCCTATTTAACACAAGTGTTAAAATAAATGAATTTCCACCACGAGTTCTGGCAAAACAGAAGAAACACAGCTAAAGAAAAAGTGCTCTGGTCAAAGACTTTGAGTGTCAGCTTGGACAAAGAGTGTAACATCCCGTCATGTCTGTTGATTTATTCACATGGGCGGTTCTAGGGGGGGCCAGGGGGGGCCAGTGCCCCCTAACACTGGCCTCTGACCCCCCTGTGGCCCCCCTAAAAATGTAAAGTGAAAAAAATGAAAAAATGATGATTTATTACCAGTGTTGGGCAAGTTACTTTTAAAAAGTAACTAGTAATAGTTATAGTTACTGCTCTCAAAAAAGTAACAAGTTACTTTATTAGTTACTAAATTGTAAAAGTAACTAGTAACAAGTTACTTTACTTTAAAAATAATAACAATACAAATACAAGTGTTTGTGTTGTTCTGTGGCACAGTAAGAGAAAAGACAACTCCCCATCATTGTAGCATAATGGAAACATTAACATTATGGATAGTAGGGCTGTGCAATTTAATCGATCTTGCGATATATATCGATATTTAGTTTTCCGAGAAAGTATCGATATTTCAGCCGCGGGTATCGATACATTAAGTCTGATAACTGTGTTCGTTGTTCTCGCGTCCAGGAGAGAAGCTTTAAAAAGGAGACTGATTGAGTCTCTGAGAAGGTTCAAATGTATACTTTAATTAATAAAAAGCGCGGTAATGTTACAAGCAGAAGATGATTCAGTCAGAAAAACAGCTGGATTCTGGCGAAGGGAAGAGAGCGAGCTCCACCTTTCCAGCTGTTAAATATCCTCTGCTGAATCCTCCCTGTGGGCCGGTTGGCGCTGCTGGGGGCCGGCCCTCCACGTCTCCAATGTTCGTTGTTGCGCATTACAGAGGATTCAGACATTGAACATTAAATATATAACTAAACACGCCTTTTCTCCTCCTTATCTCTTTCATGACTTTTCATTTAATACATTTTAAACGCTGTAATCAATACTCCAAAAATACCTCACGGCTGGTATCATTTCCGGTAGTTCCGAATGTTGTCTCATGCTACCCACGTCTGTAAACAAACGTATTCAAATAAACTGTACCTTCATTTAATATTCAGCAATAATAATATCTCGACGTCTATAGTTGTAGTGTTGAAATCAGTAGGTTTCGGTGTGCAACACTCCGTGTCATATCGCTACTAAATGCACCTCTATAGGAAATTGTATATTAGCCACATGCTAAATGCTAACCGGAGATAAAGGATTTTCAGAATAAAAGCTCAACAACTGGTTGTGCACAACAACTTCTGGTTTTTCAGTATAAAACAGCATTTAAACTGACGGTATGTTTATGGTACTTTATGCCATCAAAACATTGATTTTAATTTCTAACAAGTCCCATTTAAATCCCCCGTGTTCCGCCACCTGCTGCACCTTTTCATTCTCCATTGTGATACTGCACTTTACAGCTACAGTTTGCACTGTTTCAATAAATGAAACTAATTTTCTCACCAGATCTTTTGATTCATTTTGTCCAGCATTTGCAAGCTGGAGACTCTCTGTCAGAGCCATATATTGTATAATTGATGCTTTCAGTTTTCAGTTGAATTAATTCAATCCAAGTCACTGGAACACTCACAAGATGTCACCAGATCCCACTGTCCCTTTAAAATCTTTCAGAAAATGATATAAGTGTATCGAATTATATCGAATCGTATCGTTGGCTGAATATCGTGATATATATCGTATCGTTGGCTGAATATCGTGTATCGTATCGTATCGTGAGATTAGTGTATCGCCACAGCCCTAATGGATAGATTACCGGCCCTCAAGCGAGTACTGCAAGACATAGCCCAAGAACGCAATGGTGAGAGATCTATTGAGGCACGTGGTCTGCTGGCACAGAGGGATCTAGAATTCATTGTGCATCTTCTAACACTCCGTAAAGTGTTTGCAGAAACAACATTTCTCTCTGACATGTTACAGTCTTCATCCCTTGACCTTTCAAAGGCTGTGGATTTAGTTGGATATTTAGTTCAGACATTGAATGACTTCAGGCAGGAGTCATTTTTTTGATAACTTGTGGGATGAAGTGTTGGGATGAAGTGATACTGCAATACAGCCAGCAGCAAAACGACAAAAATGACTGAGCTCTAAACCTGCTGAAAGCTTCGCACTGACTACTGTTGGACAGAGGGAGACAGAGACACGGGCTTCGTGCAGCCTTTTTCTCCCCTGCCATTGATCAGATGCTCAATGAGCTTAGCATCCAAGCTCTTAACCCCAACAGTGATGCATTTCTGAAGGAGACAACTCTGTTTTCATTTGCTCAGTTGTATGATGCAAATATTGAGGACTTGGGGCATGAACTATATCAGTTCAGCAGAATGTTAGATAGGAACATAAAGACTGGGATGCAGAGACCTGACGGTACAGTGGAGCTTGTTCAGTTCATTGAGCCTTATAAAGAAGTGTTTTTTGAGCTCTTCAGACTCTGCAAAATAGCAGTCGCAAACCCAGTCAGTTCTGCTTCCTGTGAGCGTAGTTTTTCTACATTGAAGCTGGTCAAAGCTTTTCTCAGATCCACCATCACTGATGAGAGACTGAGCAATCTGGGTCTGCTTAGTATGGAGTCAAGGAGGTCAAAGGCTTTGAATCTTGACTTATTTGTTGATCGGTCAAAAATCACAAGAACCGAAGATTTTGTTGCTGTAATGTGAGATTTTGGGAAGGAAACTACAGCCTGGGATGCAGACACCCTTATGTAAAGTAGAGATGTAACTGTTCATTGCCTTTATTTTTATATGTAAATCTGTGTGTTTTCCAGATATCACATTTATTAGAAATGTGACGGAATAGACGAAACTGATTAGTGCGCGTGCAGAACAGGTGTGCATTCTGTATTCAGTCTTCATGTTTGTTAAATAGCCTACGTGTCTGTGCTTATGGGAAATAATACATCTGAAATCTATGTTTTCTATCTATATCCATGTATTTTATTACATTTAAAGTCAACATTTAAGATTTGTAGACTTTTACATTAAATCCTTTTCTGTGGATTTAAAAATGTATATTTTCTGGTACTCTTGTTGCGTAAACTTGTTGATCGGTTTGCCAAAAACCGCAAGATTTTGTTTGTAATGTGAGATTTTGGGAAGGAAACAACAGCCTGGGATGCAGACACCCTTATGTGAAGTAGAGATGTAACTGTTCATTGCCTTTATTTTTATATAAATATGATATGGTGTTAGTGCAAAAATGGTACTATAACTTAAGCTGAAGCTAACAGTAATAACTATAAGATATATCTGAAATAAATAAGTTTACTGAAACAAATACCAATAACTGTATTGCATTGTTTTCTTATGCGCAATTACTTCATACTGTCTAGTTCTCTTTTTCGTCCTGCATTTATTCTGCCCCCCTCAGAAAATAACTGGCCCCCTAGTCAAACTGGTCTAGAACCGCCACTGTTTATTCATGTCATGTTAAGTTAGTTCATCAGGTTCATGTTATTTGTTTCATGTGTAGTTCATAGCCCAGGGTAGATTTATGTTTAGTCAAGTCTCTTTGTTCACCTGTCTAGTCCTGTCACTGCACTTCTTCTTTTATTTTCTCTCTCGTTTCAGAGCTCTCCTGCCCTTGTGGGTCTTCCTCCCGTGTGACTGTCAGCCCCTCCCTTGACTGTTGCCACCTGTGTCCCATTACCTCTTGCATACAGTCCTCGTCTCCCTTTGTCCTGTGCCAGTTCATCTTGAGCCATCAAGAGAGCCAGCTTTTCATAACAAGAGACTTTTGTAGCAAGTTTTCATAGTCAAGTTTATTTAGTTCCCATGTTTGAAGTTTGCTTTTTCTTGCCTCAGGAGTGATTTTTTGTTTGTACCTTATCTGTATCTAAGTAAAGTCCTTTTTGAACCGCAAACTTATTTTTGAGTCGTGCTTTTGAGTCCAAGTGTCTGTGTCACGTTCCTAACAGAGAGGAAGTAAAGGAAAATCAGAGAGAGGGAGACAGCAGAGAATCAAACGCATACTCAGAAGAAAATATGGAAGCTAAAACCAGGAACCCCCCACAGCAAACCTCAGTTAAAGAGAGGAACTTCCTGTCTGAAGTTGAGAGCAAATACTGGTTGTTGAAACGCAGTAAATATCCTCAGCTGTGCTGCCGTGCAAAGACAAGCTGCAGGAGCTCTGACAGAAAGCATGTGAGCAGGCCTGCTAGCTTTAGCACGAGTTCATCTGGAGTCGCTGTTCTCTGGATTCTAGCTGAAACTAAATGTTGAGCAGATATTCAGTCGGTGGTCTCGTCTCTGTACTCACCGGGGTTTGGCCGAGATCCTGCTGTGGTGTTCAGGAGTAGTTTGATGTTCCTTTAGGGAGAAATAGAGAGGCTTGTCTCGATGGCAGCTCTGCTCTGATAAGAAATACTTTCATACAGGAAGTGCCACATTGCAGCATTCCTCTCTGGGGGGAAATCAAAAATCAGTAAAATATCAGTAAAACATTCAAAGTCCTCTGTGGGCAGGGCTGGAAAAAGTATTCAGATTGTTTACTTGAGTAAAAGTACTAATACCACAATCTAAAAATACTCAGGTTCAAGTTAAAGTACTGCATCAAGAATGGAACTGAAGTTAAAGTATTTCAGTACAATTAGGAAAATGTACTTTGTAGTAAAAGTACTCATTGCTGAATAAACTCCAAACATATATTTTCAACTTTTATTTTATTTTATTATTCCCATATTTAATTATGCATTTATTAATGAATTGTCCTCGTATTTATATCTTCCTGTATTTATTTGCTATATTATTTATTATTTTATAATTGTATTCCTGTTTTTATTCATACATTAATTTATTATTTCTTTATTTATACTTATGTCATGTTCCTATTCATCATATTTCACATCATTGATCCAGATATGTGTAGTAACTAAAGGTATTAAATACATTATCTCTGCACTGTAGTGGAGTAAAAGTACAAAGTAGCATAACATGGAAATACTCAAGTAAAGTACAAGTACCTTTAAAGTGTACTTAAGTACAGAGTAAATCTACTTAGCTACTTCCCACCTCTCGTATTGTACACCAAAAATATACTGCTATAAGTATTTTTGTTATACCCAGGTGTACTTATCAGATATTTGTTTTGACTTGGTTTGTATTCTTAGTGTTGTGGCTTCCTTCCTTGTTTTTCTTTCTAGCCACTCGGTGACATTTCTAACTCGTTTTCTTTCCTTTATATTACTGACAGCTGAAGAGTTGCTTGGCCTCCGATGGTTTGGATGATATTGTGCGATGTGTTTGTTCAAAATAAAATAACAAACTCCACTACATGTATTTATACCTTTAGTTACTTCACAGATGTGGATGAAGGATGTGAAATATAACCAAGTGTTGAATCAGACTTTAGTTCCACCTGGAGTAAATCCACAAGCTACCCTGCAGTCTACAAAGTACTTCAGACTAGCTGCACCTCCACCAGCTCCCCTGCAGTCTACAAAGTACTTCAGACTAGCTGCACCTCCACCAGCTACTCTGCAGTCTACAAAGTACTTCAGACTAGCTGCACCTTCACCAGCTACCCTGCAGTCTACAAAGTACTTCAGACTAGCTGCACCTCCACCAGCTACCCTGCAGTCTACAAAGTACTTCAGACTAGCTGCACCTTCACCAGCTACCCTGCAGTCTACAAAGTACTTCAGACTAGCTGCACCTTCACCAGCTACCCTGCAGTCTACAGAGTACTTCAGACTAGCTGCACCTTCACCAGCTACCCTGCAGTCTACAGAGTACTTCAGACTAGCTGCACCTTCACCAGCTACCCTGCAGTCTACAAAGTACTTCAGACTAGCTGCACCTCCTCCAGCTACCCTGCAGTCTACAAAGTACTTCAGACTAGCTGCACCTTCACCAGCTTTGAGAACACTTTCATGATCAATCATTATGTGAGGAAGTGCACACACTCCCTGTTAGAACGGGGTACAAAAATACTGGACTCAAATGCGACGACTCATATTTTAATGAGAAAAAATAGTTTTAACAAAAAATCACTCATGCGAGGACAAAACAAAAATTCTTGATTTTAAACAAACAAAACTCTCCTCTCTGGTTTTAACGCTGGGTCTCTGGACATGGAAGCACACTGAAACAAGACGAAATGGCACAAGACCACGGGAGACAAGGACTATTTAAACATGAGGGAATAGGGACCAGGTGGAAACAATCAGGGCAGACGCTGACGATGGCGGGAAAACACCCAAAGTGAGGAAGTAACAGGACCTGGAAGGAAAGACGAGAGGTAAGTACAAAATAAAACAGGAAATGGGAAAACGAGACATGACATGAAACATGGGGACTTGACTAGAGATGTCCGACATAAAATAGACAGACAAGACGTGAAGTAACAAGAAAACCTGACTCTACATAGAAACCTGACTAGACTTGGAATTACAGACATAAAACAAACACGACAATTGACGAGACACCACACTCCCTCACTAACATGTTGGCTTAACTATTTGTTTGTTAAGAAAGGTAGTAGGCCTACATGTTTCTTCAGAATTGTCTTTATTTCAGTAAAAGTTATAAAAACAGTTTACATAGACAAATTAATAAAATGCATCTAAATTAATTTGTCAGTCTTTAAAACACACAATCACAAAGTAATCACCATTTCCTTTGTTCAGACCTGGAAGCCATCTTGTGATCAAAGGGGGAGGCCTCCAAAGTATATGTGCCGTATGAGTAGGCGGAGTCTTGGACGTGATTGGTCAGGAAATGTGTGATTTCATGAGTGTCAATTAGGTTAAAAAATATCCGTTTTAAGCCGACCTTGTTGTTTTTGAAGGAACAATATTTATGTTGATGCGTTATGAATAAGCCTTTAGGATTTTATTAAATGTAGATAACAGTGTTTCATTTTGTATTCAACCCTTCACTCCCCTTTCAGAACCATGACCTGATTGGCCAGGTTGGATTGGGAAGGCGGGCCGTCTCCTATAAATGTGGTTGGGAAGAGAGGGGAGGGGGGCATGTGTGGTTGTTCCTTGCTGGTGAACGCAGCACCAGGTATGACGTTTGTGTTTCTGAGGAATAATGTGGAAGGCTAAGAAATAAAATGCCTGTTTATTTTTTCAAGAAACCCCTCTCTCAACGTATTTTCACCTGCACCTCACATTCATAGGCGGCGCGTGAGGCTCAGGTTTGGGAAGGCTAAATTAAAATGTTTACCTGACGCTGCCCACCTCCGGCGTCTATAGAAAAGAGATCAACTCAGTGAAAGCACCGCCTGCTGACCAATCAGAGCTCAGTGTGCGGAGTTTAAATCTATCAAGTCACATTACAGGATAAAGGAAATACAGAACAACTGCCGTATGCAGAGAAGACGCTGACGTATGTTAGGAGATTTAGTGGACAACTCGTCCGCTTTCTTAAATCTCCTCGCGTCCCTACACAAGCCGTTATCTTACAGGAAGGAAACCCAGAGCATACAAGTAACCGTTTAACAATAATCCATTTTAATGGTAATATACAATGCAATACAATCAAGTACAGTACAAATTAAATACAGTTTATCTGTGGGATCCCATAATTACCTGTGCCAGCGAGAGGAGAGAGAGAGAGAGAGGCACACCGCGGGGTTCCTGTCTAAATACTTTGCTGACCAGAGGAGGAGTTATCTGCGCCCCCCTTCCAGACCAGTGATTGGCTGCCCAAATTAGTATCAACAGCTCACATCTTAAGTTCCCCAATCCCAGTGGCTCAGCTTCCTTATCACAGGGATCTGAGATGACTGTATGTCAACTCCACACCTTCCCCCTCTTCCTTTTGTCCTCACAAAACCAAATGTTCACAGTTTTCTCACCCAAATCATTTTCAAGCTTCTTCACAGTTTGCATGAATACATACAAATATTTCCTTACAATTCCCTCTTTTGCACTCTTAAAAAAAGAGTGCAATTTACACAAGGCACTTGCAAAAAAACTGCATCCTTGTCTGCTGAGTCTCCATACTTTTTATTCTCAGTGTCCACAGTGAAGGGCACTCCGTCCAGGCTCTCGTTGCAGATGACGCAGCGGAAGCAACCGGGGCGGTAAGACTTCCCCAGGGCCTGCCGGCCTGCATGTCCATGATTAGATGTCCACCTGCGTTGCACTTGTCTGCAGACTGCTGGAACCCAGAGTACAGAAAGTCCTCTTCACAGAAAACCCTTCCTGCGTCATAGTAGAACGCCTTCCCTCTCAGCCTTCGACTACAGGCGCTGCAGGTGAAGCAGCTGTCATGGTAGAGGCTGCCCATAGCTTGGCAGGCCTGGCTGGCTCCATACACCGTCTTGTTGCACTTAACACACACTCCTGTTTCAGCGGAGAGTGGAGTCCCCTGTGCCGTCCTGGCTTGCCGTGTCTTTGTCCCCTCTGATCCGCTGACGGCGGCTTCTGGGCTGCCTGCTAGAGAGATGTCTTCCTTCTCCTCCGGCTTGCTGATGGCGGCTTCCGAGTCGATGCTGAATAGATGTCCTCCCGATCTTCCTTCTCCGGTCCGATGATGATGCCTCCCGGGACGACTGCTGGATGGATGTCCTCAAGGTCCTTCTCCTCCAATCCGCTGATGACAGCATCCGAGTCGACCTCCATGACGAGAGCCAGATCTGTCCTGATGTCGTCTAGGGTCCTCGCAGGTGTTTTCCCCCGCCGCACACTGGCTCCGCACAGTGGTACCAGTTGTCCCCCTTTCCTTGTAGGCGGACGGCATGGGATGTCCTCTGGGTCACTCGGTCGGGGCCGGAGAGCCTGGGGTTGACAGTCAGCCTCCTGCGTCTCGGGTCCCCCTTTTGGCATCCACAACCTGTGTGGAGAAATCTGATACAAATCCCTCAAGCCTACGCTCCGGGCTCTGGGGCCCTCGGCTGTTTGACCCACCAGTGCGTGGCCACTTGGAGCCTGTTGGTGGGGTGTCTTAAAACAACCGACGTCTGAGCACAGGTTTTCTAAATTAATTGTGCAGCTTCAGAATCTTAATACTTGGACTGTGCCCACTAAATAAGAACCACAACATCTTTAGGTAAACTAAATAACATATTTCAATAGCTCTGAATTTCTGACAAGCATCTGTATTTATTTAAATGAAATCCCTGAGATCCCATTAAAAATCAAAAAATATGATTTGAACTGCTAATGCTTCTGGTAAAGAAACACACTAATCTTATGGATTCAAAAACAACCAAAATCACAATACTAACAAAGTGAATGGCTTCCTGGTGATACTGCTTCTACCCGTCAGTGCTTAGATATTATCCTACTAAAAAATTAATACAAAATTCCAACAAACTGTCATCAAATGTCTTTCTATTACAAATGTAGATGAAATGTATATCCCCATAATGACCTAAACAATAAAGTCTATGGCTCTTACTTCTTTACCAGGCTAGTTACATGATGTTGTCTGTTGAAACATTACTCACCGGTCAGCCTCTCCAGTATTCCATTCTGGACTTACATCTCTCTCAGCAGCCCCTTGGCCACTGATTCTCTACCTGTGCTACCTGCTATAACTCAATCAATATTAGAGACATGTCAACATTCATCAAACAGTGTGTTATCCCCAAATATGGAGCAGGTCAATTCTAAAACTGTCAATCAATGGTCAGATTGAACAATGGAGTTGTGCCAGCCGGTTCCTTTCAGTCCCTAAATGAAAAATGTACATTGTAAAGTTTACACTCCCCCTTTTTTACACATTCTCTCATGTGTAAACAAAAACCTGTATGGGAAGAAAACCT
>NW_027262457.1:0-17500 GCF_902827115.2 Pseudochaenichthys georgianus
GTTGTTGTTGTTGTTGTTGTTGTTGTTGTTGATCACACAGAGATAGAAATGACATCTTTATATAACTGATAAACAAATACTTCTATTCATGATATTTTATTTTTATTTTATATTTGATATGTGTGTCCAAAGACACAGGAGCTCCGGAGATTAAGCTAACCCTAACCCGGAGAGCTTCGTTATAAACACAGATTAAAAAACAATGATATGAACAACTGTAGAAACACATTTTAATAAATATAAATAAATGTATAAAACAGGCAACAATAAATATTTTAGCATAAATAACAAATATCCGTTATAAATAAAATACTTTAAATAAATACTTATTTTAAAATCTCATTAAGACATAAATATTAATAAACAGAAGCTCTGACCATTTCCTGCTTCTTTCACAATAAAAGCTAAAATACTTTTTCATTACAAGTCTTCAAACTATCAGTAATATCTTTACTCTTACAACGATTTACTTTTCTACATTATTATAAAAAAATCCCAAATCTGTTGTGACTCGTGTTTTTTACAAAACAGCAAAACTGTTCAATGTGAACGTAATGAAGTGAGTTAGTGTGTGTGTGTGTGTGTGTGTGTGTGTGTGTGTGTGTGTGTGTGTGTGTGTGTGTGTGTGTGTGACAGATGTCCCGATTCCATTCCATTCATAATTCAGAGGAAAACTGACGGTCGATTCATAAAAAAATTGTCAAATATTTCCCATGAGGCATTGCAGGATGACAGATGAAACTGTGTCAAGGCAGCATGGTGGGCGGGGCTTAGTGCTGGCCTGTATGCAGTGGGTGGGGCTTAGCGTGCCCTATAGGAAGTGGGCGGGACTTAGCGCTTGCCTGTAGGTGATGGGCGGGGCTTATCCGTTTCCTCTAGATGGTGGGCGGGGCTTAGCGTTTCCCCGGCGGCCTGCAGGCAGTGCCGGGGCTTAGCGTTGGCCTATAGGCAGTGGGCGGGGCTTAGCGGCGGCCTGTAGGCGGTGGGCGGGGCTTAGCGGTTCCCAGGCAGCTGATAGGCTGCGACGGCCCTCAGGCTGCGGACCAGGTCGTGACAGAACGATCGGAGCTGCGTCAGCGTCAGGTGGGCCGCCACCTGCACCTCGTAGTTACCATGGAGACGGGAGGCCAGGTCCACGTTCTGCCCCTCCCCCCCCCCCAACCAGGTGAGCCGCCTCCTTCATCTAAACACAGAAACACCGTCAGCCAATCACAGTGGAGCGTTCAGGTAATCAGATTACATCTCAACACGTCATGTGACATGTTTTACCTTTGACCAATAACTAGTTTCTACGACAGAGCCTGAACGCATCTTAGTGTAACTGTTAGCAGTGTGTGTGTGTGTGTGTGTGTGTGTGTGTGTGTGTGTGTGTGTGTGTGTGTGTGTGTGTGTGTGTGTGTGTGTGTGTGTGTGTGTGTGTGTGTGTGTGTGTTACCTTGTTGATGTGTGTGTGCAGGTCTCTCAAGTCAGCCCTCAGATCTGATAGGCCGCTCAGCCTCTCTGATAAATCTCCCAACAGCCCCTGGTACAGCTGGCAGCCGGCTGACATGCGGCTCACACAGACGGCCTGCAGGGGGCGACACGCGTTACACACAGATACACACTCAGATACACACACATATACACACACAGATACACACACAGATACACACACAGATACACACACAGATACACACAGATACACACACAGATACACACTCAGATACACACACAGATACACACACAGATACACACTCAGATACACACACATACAGATACACACACATATACACACACAGATACACACTCAGATACACACACAGATACACACACAGATACAGATACACACACAGATACACACTCAGATACACACACAGATACACACTCAGATACACACACAGATACACACACAGATACACACACAGATACAGATACACACACAGATACACACTCAGATACACACACAGATACACACTCAGATACACACTCAGATACACACACAGATACACACACAGATACACACACAGATACACACTCAGATACACACACAGATACACACACAGATACACACACAGATACACACACAGATACACACTCAGATACACACACAGATACACACACAGATACACACTC
Organism: Pseudochaenichthys georgianus; assembly: GCF_902827115.2. Classification (NCBI taxonomy): domain Eukaryota; kingdom Metazoa; phylum Chordata; class Actinopteri; order Perciformes; family Channichthyidae; genus Pseudochaenichthys; species Pseudochaenichthys georgianus. Next base: position 2,113 of record NW_027262457.1, read on the forward strand.
AGATACACACACAGATACACACACAGATACACACACAGATACACACACAGATACACACTCAGATACACACACAGATACACACACAGATACACACTCAGATACACACTCAGATACACACACAGATACACACACAGATACAGATACACACACAGATACACACTCAGATACACACACAGATACACACACAGATACACACTCAGATACACACACAGATACACACACAGATACACACACAGATACACACACAGATACACACACAGATACACACACAGATACACACAGATACACACACAGATACACACACAGATACACACAGATACACACAGATACACACACACATACACACAGATGAACACACACACATTACAGATCAAGGTAAACACATAACACATGTTGAACACAGGTCTATCACAGATACACACATGACAGTGAATGGATGAGGACTCACCAGGGTGAAGGTCTCTGAGGGCGGCTTGAGGACGGGGGCGGGGGGGATGCCGAGAGACGAGACCATCATCTGCAGGTCTGAGGTCTGTGAGGGGGGGTCGAGGGTCAGACCCTGAGGAGGACATTAAGAGGTCTGTGAGGGGGGGGTCGAGGGTCAGACCCTGAGGAGGACATTAAGAGGTCTGTGAGGGGGGTCGAGGGTCAGACCCTGAGGAGGACATTAAGAGGTCTGTGAGGGGGGGTCGAGGGTCAGACCCTGAGGAGGACATTAAGAGGTCTGTGAGGGGGGGTCGAGGGTCAGACCCTGAGGAGGACATTAAGAGGTCTGTGAGGGGGGGTCGAGGGTCAGACCCTGAGGAGGACATTAAGAGGTCTGTGAGGGGGGTCGAGGGTCAGACCCTGAGGAGGACATTAAGAGGTCTGTGAGGGGGGGTCGAGGGTCAGACCCTGAGGAGGACATTAAGAGGTCTGTGAGGGGGGGTCGAGGGTCAGACCCTGAGGAGGACATTAAGAGGTCTGTGAGGGGGGGTCGAGGGTCAGACCCTGAGGAGGACATTAAGAGGTCTGTGAGGGGGGGTCGAGGGTCAGACCCTGAGGAGGACATTAAGAGGTCTGTGAGGGGGGTCGAGGGTCAGACCCTGAGGAGGACATTAAGAGGTCTGTGAGGGGGGGTCGAGGGTCAGACCCTGAGGAGGACATTAAGAGGTCTGTGAGGGGGGTCGAGGGTCAGACCCTCAGAGCGCCCCCTGCAGCGAGTCACACTCTGACTCAGAGAAGACCTGATGCCCCTGAACGCCTCGTTGGGGTCTTTCTTCTTCCATGTTTTCTTCCTGGGCCTATCGATGTCACTAAGTCCAAATGGACCAATTGGACACAGCTGGGGTGGGTATCGAGAACCGGTACTAAGTCAGTACCGGTACCCGATTGGACGGTATCGGTACACCGATAAGCCGCTGGACGAACGGTGCTGCTATCGCTATACGCTACTTCCTTAGTTTACACAATTCTGTTTGGTTGGACCCTCGCCCCGTGTGACGGGTCCGGCTTGAGTGCCCCTCTGATTGGCCACTGCGAATGCCTCGAGCGATCCTGCTTTCGTTTCATGCTGGGTCCACACCGGCGAGTATGTACCGTCCTCTGAACTCCTCCTCCCGACTGCACTCCCCCCCCCCAGGGGCTCAGCTTCAGTGTTTAGAGCTAGCTCTTGGAGCTGACCCGGCCTCGCCTGTACTCGGCGCACTCGTGTATCGTGCCCCAAAGTCCAATAATGATTTCATAACCGACTTCTCTGACCGTCTGTCGGGATCATGTGAAATGAGATCGTGTTTTGATCTGCGGAGACTTCGATGTCCACGTGTGCCGCGAGTCCAAACCTCTGGTTAGGGACTTGTTGAACCTCCTGGACTCTCCCGGTCCCGTTCAGTCCGGGCTGGCCCAGCGCACGATAAGGACACGCCTCAGACTTAGTGTTATCGTTCGGACCGTCTGTCTCTGAGGATGAAATCTGTGCAGCGACGCGTGTCTCAGACCATTTACCGGATCTGTTGACAACCTCGTTCCCTCTGCGGGAGTCGAGTCGCGGGCCCCTGCGCCGCCTGCGTTCCATTAACCCCTCGACTGCCTCACCGTCTTCAGATGCTTTTAATACGTATCCGATCTGTAAATCAGAGGTGACCCGAGCTCTTAGTGCGGACGAGCTGATCTCCATGCTTGACTCCACGTGCACACTGACCCTGGATCCCGTTGCCCCTCTACGCTGAGACGCACCAACGCCCTCTCAGAGCCGTGGCTCGATGACTCGCGCTCTCAGGCGAGAGGAGAGGAAATGGAAAAAGGACAAACTCCATGTCTCCTAGAGATCCTTCGTGCTTGCCTTGCTGACTACCAGACGGCAGTCAAAGCAGCCAGAACACATTTCTCTGTTCATCTCCAAAGACAGCCAGAAACCTCAGGCTCTTCTTAGTGTCCTTAACTCGATCATTGATCCTGAGATGCTTCTCCAGTTGTTCCATCGACTACTCTCTGTGATAAGTTTCTTACATTTGTTTTTGAAGAAGTTTCTGCTCTTAGGCTAGCCTATAGTGCTACCCCAGACCCTGCTCCCTTTCTGTGCCCGGCTGCCCTCGACCCCTTGAGCCTGTATCCCTCTCTTCTCTCTCGGATGCAGTCAAGCACCTGCACCTCAGACTGCACCTCAGACAGCATTCCCTCTCGCCTCCTCAGAGATGTTTTTGAATCAGTTGGAGCAAGGGTTTTATTACTTATACACACCTCTCTGAGCTCAGGATGTGTCCCAGCTGCCTTCAAACAGGCCGTGGTTAAGCCACTACTTCAAAAGAAAAATCTTGACCCCTCCGTTCTCGCAAATGTCAGGCCCATCTCCCAGCTACCCTTTTTATCTAAAGCCCTGGAGCGAGTAGTCTACGCCCAGCTGCAGTCGTTCTTAACCGCGCATGGTATCCATGAAGAGTTTCAGTCTGGCTTCAAACCCACTGAAACAGCCCTTTAAAGAGTTCTGAATGATCTGCTCTTAGCCGCCGACTCAGGCAGCCCAGCTGTCCTGGTGCTGTCCTGGTGCTGTCCTGGTGCTGTCCTGGTGCTGTCCTGGTGCTGTCCTGGTGCTGTCCTGGTGCTGTCCTGGTGCTGTCCTGGTGCTGTCCTGGTGCTGTTGGACCCGACAGCTGCCGTCGACACTGTGGACCACAGCATCCTGTTGTACGGCTTGAACAGTCCGCAGGCATCACAGGCTCTGCTCTGGCATGGTTCAGGTCCTCCCTGACGGACCGGAGCCTCTCAGTGCAGCTAGGTGCTCTCTCCTCTGCCAAAGCCCCTCTTACCTGTGGGGTCCCCCAAGGCTCTACCCTGGGCCCCATCCTTTTCCTACTGGACATACTGCACCTAGGTTCAATTCTCACAAAACATAATAATAATATTGTTCCCCGTTTTTAGAGATGTGGGTACGGAGGAGAAGAGAGAGGCACTTTGTGAGTCTCCTGACACACGGGGACACACGGGGACACACCGGGGACACACCGGGGACACACGGGGATGTCTCCTCTACATCACTCTGTGAGTCTCCTGACACACGGGGACACACGGGGACACACGGGGACACACCGGGGACACACGGGGATGTCTCCTCTACATCACTCTGTGAGTCTCCTGACACACGGGGACACACGGGGACACACCGGGGACACACGGGGATGTCTCCTCTACATCACTCTGTGAGTCTCCTGACACACCGGGGACACACCGGGGACACACCGGGGACACACCGGTGACACACGGCGATGGAGAGGAGACATCAGGAAGTGAGTCTCCTGACACGCCAGGGACACACCGGGGACACACGGTGATGTGGAGGAGACACCTCCTTTAGGATAGGAGACCTTTAACACCTGAAGAAGAAGAGCGTTAGCAGCCAATCAGAGGCCTTGTTTACCTGCATGGTGACGGCAGCTTCGTACACTGCAGGAACGTCTCTCAGAATTTTCTCCACCAGCGTCTTCGCTCGTTCTACCGCCGCTCGCAGCGCCGCGGGGGGGGCGGAGCTTAGGGGGGCGGAGCGGGTCAGAGCGACCAATAGGAAGCAGAGTAGCAGGGTGGCAACTGGGGGGAGGACATCGTGTTGTTATTGTTATTATTATATTATTATGGTTTTTCATTTTACTATAATCATATTTAATTATTGTTGTTGTTGTATTATTTTGGTATTCATTTTTTATTATAATTTTGTTTTGAGGAAGATTTATATTATTTTTTACATATTTTCATTTAAATTATTTGATATTTTTTATATTTTTTAAATAACTAACCACTGATCACCCTCCATACACACCAAGTACATTTACTCTGTACTTAAATACTCTTTTGAGGTACTTGTTCCATGTTATGCTACTGTGTACTTCTACTACAGTTCAGAGGTACATGGTGTACTTCTACTCACTACATGTATGTAATCCCTTTAGTTACTTCACAGATGAAGGATGTGAATCTAACCAAGTGTTGAATCAGACTTGAGTTCCACCTGGAGTGAATCCACCAGCTACCCTGCAGTCTACAAAGTACTTCAGACTAGCTGCACCTTCACCAGCTACCCTGCAGTCTACAAAGTACTTCAGACTAGCTGCACCTCCACCAGCTACCCTGCAGTCTACAAAGTACTTCAGACTAGCTGCTCCTCCACCAGCTACCCTGCAGTCTACAAAGTACTTCAGACTAGCTGCTCCTCCACCAGCTACCCTGCAGCCTACAAAGTACTTCAGACGAGCTGCACCTCCACCAGCTACCCTGCAGTCTACAAAGTACTTCAGACTAGCTGCACCTCCACCAGCTACCCTGCAGTCTACAAAGTACTTCAGACTAGCTGCTCCTCCACCAGCTACCCTGCAGTCTACAAAGTACTTCAGACTAGCTGCTCCTCCACCAGCTACCCTGCAGTCTACAAAGTACTTCAGACTAGCTGCACCTCCACCAGCTACCCTGCAGTCTACAAAGTACTTCAGACTAGCTGCACCTCCACCAGCTACCCTGCAGTCTACAAAGTACTTCAGACTAGCTGCACCTCCACCAGCTACCCTGCAGTCTACAAAGTACTTCAGACTAGCTGCTCCTCCACCAGCTACCCTGCAGTCTACAAAGTACTTCAGACTAGCTGCTCCTCCACCAGCTACCCTGCAGTCTACAAAGTACTTCAGACTAGCTGCACCTCCACCAGCTACCCTGCAGTCTACAAAGTACTTCAGACTAGCTGCACCTCCACCAGCTACCCTGCAGTCTACAAAGTACTTCAGACTAGCTGCACCTCCACCAGCTCTGAGAACACTTTCATCATTAGAAACACATCATATTATTCTGAAATGGACCAATCAAACAGAGACTACTGTACTCACTATTCTGATGAGGATAGGCTACCTCTCTACCTCTACTTCAGTCTGAGCACTCTCCCCTCCACAGAGTTACAGGTGAGTGATGACGCAGGTCTCCTCAGGTCACTCTGGTTTCCGGTCAGTAAAGACCCCCCCCCCCCTCTTTATGTCTGTGCTGGTTAAGCCCCTCCCCCGCAGGATGCTCACCTGTGGCGGGCTTCATGTCTCAGGTGTCGGTGTCTCGCGCTCTTCTCACTTCTTCCATCTGCACGCGGGGTTTGCACCTTTTATCTGCGCAGCGGGGGGGGTTTCCCTGCACGGGGGGGGGGGGGGGCGGGAGTCATCCGAAGATTTCCGAAGTGACGAAGCAGCTGTTGCGACACCGAGCTGCGCAGAGAGCTCACCTGCAGCGCGTCACTGCACACCTCCCGCTCCTTTCACAGAGGCTCAGGTAAACACAAGGCATTACATAAATACTAACAACACAACAAACACGTTTTCAGCAGTGTGTGTGTGTGTGTGTGTCTGTATATGTGCGTGTGTTTCTGTGTGCGTGAACGTGTGTTCACTTTGAGGAAATCCAGGAAGCGATGAGTCAGCAGAAACTCTTCTTCCCAAGACGTCACAAAGACGGACTCAGTGAATTTCCTCAGAAGAACTTTTTGTTTTTGAGCAACTTTAAACTAAACACACGCGCGCACACACACACACACGCGCACACACACACACACACACTTCCAGAAACTTTTAAGAAACGTAAACATTTATATTTTTCTTCCAGTTTTTTAAATAATAATTTAAGTCTTTACTATTTTAAAGTTTCCTCATTTATTTAGTGATTATTTAATAAGTGAAATAAAAACATGTTTTAATAAAAATAAAGAAAAGAACATTTTAAACTGAAGTGAATTTTTATTTTATTTCTTAAAATTAAGAATAAAAATAAATAAGAGTTTAGTTATATAGTTTATACTAAATATGAAATCAAATCTAAATTAAGCCTAAAAACTCTAAATATCCAAATATAAAAAACAACTTAATACACAAACTACAAATATAAAAACTAAATTAACAAATAAATAATAAATAAAACCTGATTTATTGTAGGTTTTTATTTGACGTTCACTCCCCTACGACTTTAATTAGAATAATGAATTTGTTCATTAAAACTTCATTAAAGCAGCTTCACTCTGAGGTGACGCAAGCTGGGAACCTCCGTCTGTGAGCCGGCCCTCAAGGATCAGTCTTCGGCCCCCCCTGTTCTCCATGGGTCCACGCTGATGACCCGTGGCGTCCCTCAAGGATCACTCCTCGGTCCCATCTGTTCTCCATATACATGGGTCCACTCAGGGGCGGACTGGCCATCGCGACGAATCCCGGTGGGCCGGTACTGAAGTGGGCCGGTCGGACGATGTGGGCCGGCCGGTAACCGGCAGGGCTCGACATTAAATGGCCCGCTGGCCCGGAAGCACTAGACACCCCGGGCCAGCATAACGTACTTTCCACTAGCCCGCTCGGGCCACTAACAATATTGCTTTAGAAAATGGTCCTGTGGTCTTGGTATCTTGACGAGCAATTTAGTTAAATTGTTTCGTTTATTGACGCTAGAACAGAGCGCTCCGTGAGTCGGTTGTCGTTGTTGGGTGAAAAGCAAACAGCTGTTTGCTGCGGAGAGCGCTCCTTCACTCCAGACTCTCGCGCCACCGAACCATTCGCCAACATGTTTTTAATACCAGCGGTAACCGGCCAAGCGCCGGGCAAAAAACTATCTTCAAATAAAAGAAAGTCACCGGAGGAGCTAAAGGAGAGAGACGGGGAGAGGAGGAGAAGAGGGAGAGGAGGTTTCAGCTGGATGGATGGAGTTGGCTTCTCGTGCAGTGCCGCGTCCTAAAACCCTTTATAATCTATCATTAGATTTATGAACATTATAAAAGTAGGCAGACATGTGGAGATTATCCGGCTGAACGAAACGTGCATCTATCAAGCAGGTTTGTTTCCACAGACCTTTCCAGCTATTCCCAAACCCTGGAGAAATGCTCTCTGTGGAGGGAGCCAGCAGCTACTTCCTGGCTCAGGACGCGTCACTGCACCTCTCAATACGATGCATACAAACAAGGTCTTCTGTGGCTCTGTGCATCCATGCGCCCCGTGCTGACAGGAAGTGAAGAGTAGAACATAAAGGTGTGGCTTTAGGGAAGCGTCCCAGCAGTTTAGGAGAAGGTTCAGGTTCTAATCCATTACAGAGCCATCACATGTCTAACGCCTGTGACAGGAAGGCAGGACGGCATTATACAGATAATATACTCATCATAGCAGACATTGAACAATGACCACAATATCATTATTTTAATAAACCAAATATGAACAATTGAGGAAGAACGGATTGTTGAAACGTTGTAGTAAAGTAGTGATGTAGTTAGTGCATACATTACTATGGCAACAAATGTGTTCATTCTCTTCATTATTAGTCGATTGTTTTTGGGCGAATGCTCCGGGCCGGAGGCTACGATGGTGGGACCAGTGACAATACAATTCTGCGGTGGGCCGGCGCTACCGAAGTGGGCCGGTCGAGAGTCCCGGGCTGATTTGTAGTCCCAGTCCGCCCCTGGGTCCCCTGCTGATGACCCGCAGCTCTCCATCAGAACCCCCGCTCTGCACTCTGCCCTCATCACAATGACCGCCTGGAGGAGATGAAGGAGTGGAAGAAGCAACTTCCTGCAGTCAGACAGCTCCGAGACCGAAGCTCAGGTCCATTTGTGCTCCAGAACACTCCTCTCATCAACTGCTACCAAGCTGGGTGTTCAAATGGATCCTCAGCTCAAACCAACAAGCAAGACCTGCTTGGCAGGGGTGGTTCTAGACCCATGTTACTGGGGGTAGGGGTGGTTCTAGACCCATGTTACTGGGGGTAGGGGTGGTTCTAGACCCATGTTACTGGGGGTAGGGGTGGTTCTAGACCCATGTTACTGGGGGTAGGGGTGGTTCTAGACCCATGTTACTGGGGGTAGGGGTGGTTCTAGACCCATGTTACTGGGGGCAGGGGTGGTTCTAGACCCATGTTACTGGGGGTAGGGGTGGTTCTAGACCCATGTTACTGGGGGTAGGGGTGGTTCTAGACCCATGTTACTGGGGGTAGGGGTGGTTCCTAGACCCATGTTACTGGGGGTAGGGGTGGTTCTAGACCCATGTTACTGGGGGTAGGGGTGGTTCCTAGACCCATGTTACTGGGGGTAGGGGTGGTTCTAGACCCATGTTACTGGGGGTAGGGGTGGTTCTAGACCCATGTTACTGGGGGTAGGGGTGGTTCTAGACCCATGTTACTGGGGGTAGGGGTGGTTCTAGACCCATGTTACTGGGGGTAGGGGTGGTTCTAGGCCCATGTTACTGGGGGTAGGGGTAGTTCTAGACCCATGTTACTGGGGGTAGGGGTGGTTACCCATGTTACTGGGGGTAGGGGTGGTTCTAGACCCATGTTACTGGGGGTAGGGGTGGTTCTAGACCCATGTTACTGGGGGTAGGGGTGGTTCTAGGCCCATGTTACTGGGGGTAGGGGTGGTTCTAGACCCATGTTACTGGGGGTAGGGGTGGTTCTAGACCCATGTTACTGGGGGTAGGGGTGGTTCTAGGCCCATGTTACTGGGGGTAGGGGTGGTTCTAGACCCATGTTACTGGGGGTAGGGGTGGTTCTAGACCCATGTTACTGGGGGTAGGGGTGGTTCTAGGCCCATGTTACTGGGGGTAGGGGTGGTTCTAGACCCATGTTACTGGGGGCAGGGGTGGTTCTAGACCCATGTTACTGGGGGTAGGGGTGGTTCTAGGCCCATGTTACTGGGGGTAGGGGTGGTTCTAGACCCATGTTACTGGGGGTAGGGGTGGTTCTAGGCCCATGTTACTGGGGGTAGGGGTGGTTCTAGACCCATGTTACTGGGGGTAGGGGTGGTTCTAGGCCCATGTTACTGGGGGCAGGGGTGGTTCTAGGCCCATGTTACTGGGGGTAGGGGTGGTTCTAGGCCCATGTTACTGGGGGTAGGGGTGGTTCTAGACCCATGTTACTGGGGGTAGGGGTGGTTCTAGGCCCATGTTACTGGGGGTAGGGGTGGTTCTAGACCCATGTTACTGGGGGTAGGGGTGGTTCTAGACCCATGTTACTGGGGGTAGGGGTGGTTCTAGGCCCATGTTACTGGGGGTAGGGGTGGTTCTAGACCCATGTTACTGGGGGTAGGGGTGGTTCTAGGCCCATGTTACTGGGGGGCAGGGGTGGTTCTAGGCCCATGTTACTGGGGGCAGGGGTGGTTCTAGACCCATGTTACTGGGGGTAGGGGTGGTTCTAGGCCCATGTTACTGGGGGTAGGGGTGGTTCTAGACCCATGTTACTGGGGGTAGGGGTGGTTCTAGACCCATGTTACCGGGGGCAGGGGTGGTTCTAGACCCATGTTACCGGGGGCAGGGGTGGTCCTAGACCCATGTTACTGGGGGTAGGGGTGGTTCTAGACCCATGTTACTGGGGGTAGGGGTGGTTCTAGACCCATGTTACTGGGGGTAGGGGTGGTTCTAGGCCCATGTTACTGGGGGTAGGGGTGGTTCTAGACCCATGTTGCTGGGGGTAGGGGTGGTTCTAGGCCCATGTTACTGGGGGTAGGGGTGGTTCTAGACCCATGTTACTGGGGGTAGGGGTGGTTCTAGGCCCATGTTACTGGGGGCAGGGGTGGTTCTAGACCCATGTTACCGGGGGTAGGGGTGGTTCTAGACCCATGTTACTGGGGGTAGGGGTGGTTCTAGGCCCATGTTACTGGGGGCAGGGGTGGTTCTAGACCCATGTTACCGGGGGCAGGGGTGGTTCTAGACCCATGTTACTGGGGGTAGGGGTGGTTCTAGACCCATGTTACTGGGGGTAGGGGTGGTTCTAGGCCCATGTTACTGGGGGCAGGGGTGGTTCTAGACCCATGTTACTGGGGGTAGGGGTGGTTCTAGGCCCATGTTACTGGGGGTAGGGGTGGTTCTAGACCCATGTTACTGGGGGTAGGGGTGGTTCTAGGCCCATGTTACTGGGGGTAGGGGTGGTTCTAGGCCCATGTTACTGGGGGTAGGGGTGGTTCTAGACCCATGTTACTGGGGGTAGGGGTGGTTCTAGGCCCATGTTACTGGGGGCAGGGGTGGTTCTAGACCCATGTTACTGGGGGTAGGGGTGGTTCTAGGCCCATGTTACTGGGGGCAGGGGTGGTTCTAGACCCATGTTACTGGGGGTAGGGGTGGTTCTAGGCCCATGTTACTGGGGGTAGGGGTGGTTCTAGACCCATGTTACCGGGGGCAGGGGTGGTTCTAGACCCATGTTACCGGGGGCAGGGGTGGTTCTAGGCCCATGTTACCGGGGGTAGGGGTGGTTCTAGACCCATGTTACCGGGGGCAGGGGTGGTCCTAGACCCATGTTACTGGGGGTAGGGGTGGTTCTAGACCCATGTTACCGGGGGTAGGGGTGGTTCTAGGCCCATGTTACTGGGGGTAGGGGTGGTTCTAGGCCCATGTTACTGGGGGTAGGGGTGGTTCTAGGCCCATGTTACTGGGGGTAGGGGTGGTTCTAGGCCCATGTTACTGGGGGTAGGGGTGGTTCTAGACCCATGTTACTGGGGGTAGGGGTGGTTCTAGGCCCATGTTACTGGGGGTAGGGGTGGTTCTAGGCCCATGTTACTGGGGGTAGGGGTGGTTCTAGACCCATGTTACTGGGGGCAGGGGTGGTTCTAGGCCCATGTTACTGGGGGTAGGGGTGGTTCTAGGCCCATGTTACTGGGGGTAGGGGTGGTTCTAGGCCCATGTTACTGGGGGTAGGGGTGGTTCTAGACCCATGTTACTGGGGGTAGGGGTGGTTCTAGGCCCATGTTACTGGGGGTAGGGGTGGTTCTAGACCCATGTTACTGGGGGTAGGGGTGGTCCTAGACCCATGTTACTGGGGGTAGGGGTGGTTCTAGACCCATGTTACTGGGGGTAGGGGTGGTTCTAGACCCATGTTACTGGGGGTAGGGGTGGTTCTAGACCCATGTTACTGGGGGTAGGGGTGGTCCTAGACCCATGTTACTGGGGGTAGGGGTGGTTCTAGGCCCATGTTACTGGGGGTAGGGGTGGTTCTAGGCCCATGTTACTGGGGGCAGGGGTGGTTCTAGACCCATGTTACTGGGGGTAGGGGTGGTTCTAGGCCCATGTTACTGGGGGTAGGGGTGGTTCTAGACCCATGTTACTGGGGGTAGGGGTGGTTCTAGACCCATGTTACTGGGGGTAGGGGTGGTTCTAGGCCCATGTTACTGGGGGCAGGGGTGGTTCTAGACCCATGTTACTGGGGGTAGGGGTGGTTCTAGGCCCATGTTACTGGGGGTAGGGGTGGTTCTAGACCCATGTTACTGGGGGTAGGGGTGGTTCTAGGCCCATGTTACTGGGGGTAGGGGTGGTGCTAGACCCATGTTACTGGGGGTAGGGGTGGTTCTAGACCCATGTTACTGGGGGTAGGGGTGGTTCTAGGCCCATGTTACTGGGGGTAGGGGTGGTTCTAGGCCCATGTTACTGGGGGTAGGGGTGGTTCTAGACCCATGTTACTGGGGGTAGGGGTGGTTCTAGGCCCATGTTACTGGGGGGCAGGGGTGGTTCTAGGCCCATGTTACTGGGGGCAGGGGTGGTTCTAGACCCATGTTACTGGGGGTAGGGGTGGTTCTAGGCCCATGTTACTGGGGGTAGGGGTGGTTCTAGGCCCATGTTACTGGGGGTAGGGGTGGTTCTAGACCCATGTTACTGGGGGTAGGGGTGGTTCTAGACCCATGTTACCGGGGGCAGGGGTGGTTCTAGACCCATGTTACCGGGGGTAGGGGTGGTCCTAGACCCATGTTACTGGGGGTAGGGGTGGTTCTAGACCCATGTTACTGGGGGTAGGGGTGGTTCTAGACCCATGTTACTGGGGGTAGGGGTGGTTCTAGGCCCATGTTACTGGGGGTAGGGGTGGTTCTAGACCCATGTTACTGGGGGTAGGGGTGGTTCTAGGCCCATGTTACTGGGGGTAGGGGTGGTTCTAGACCCATGTTACTGGGGGTAGGGGTGGTTCTAGGCCCATGTTACTGGGGGCAGGGGTGGTTCTAGACCCATGTTACTGGGGGTAGGGGTGGTTCTAGACCCATGTTACTGGGGGTAGGGGTGGTTCTAGGCCCATGTTACTGGGGGCAGGGGTGGTTCTAGACCCATGTTACCGGGGGCAGGGGTGGTTCTAGACCCATGTTACCGGGGGTAGGGGTGGTTCTAGACCCATGTTACTGGGGGTAGGGGTGGTTCTAGGCCCATGTTACTGGGGGCAGGGGTGGTTCTAGACCCATGTTACTGGGGGTAGGGGTGGTTCTAGGCCCATGTTACTGGGGGTAGGGGTGGTTCTAGACCCATGTTACTGGGGGTAGGGGTGGTTCTAGGACCATGTTACTGGGGGTAGGGGTGGTTCTAGACCCATGTTACTGGGGGTAGGGGTGGTTCTAGACCCATGTTACTGGGGGTAGGGGTGGTTCTAGACCCATGTTACTGGGGGTAGGGGTGGTTCTAGGCCCATGTTACTGGGGGTAGGGGTGGTTCTAGGCCCATGTTACTGGGGGTAGGGGGGGTTCTAGGCCCATGTTACTGGGGGTAGGGGTGGTTCTAGGCCCATGTTACTGGGGGTAGGGGTGGTTCTAGGCCCATGTTACTGGGGGTAGGGGTGGTTCTAGGCCCATGTTACTGGGGGTAGGGGTGGTTCTAGGCCCATGTTACTGGGGGTAGGGGTGGTTCTAGACCCATGTTACCGGGGGCAGGGGTGGTTCTAGACCCATGTTACCGGGGGCAGGGGTGGTTCTAGGCCCATGTTACCGGGGGTAGGGGTGGTTCTAGACCCATGTTACTGGGGGCAGGGGTGGTCCTAGACCCATGTTACTGGGGGTAGGGGTGGTTCTAGACCCATGTTACTGGGGGTAGGGGTGGTTCTAGGCCCATGTTACTGGGGGTAGGGGTGGTTCTAGGCCCATGTTACTGGGGGTAGGGGTGGTTCTAGGCCCATGTTACTGGGGGTAGGGGTGGTTCTAGGCCCATGTTACTGGGGGTAGGGGTGGTTCTAGACCCATGTTACTGGGGGTAGGGGTGGTTCTAGGCCCATGTTACTGGGGGTAGGGGTGGTTCCAGACCCATGTTACTGGGGGTAGGGGTGGTTCTAGGCCCATGTTACTGGGGGCAGGGGTGGTTCTAGGCCCTCTGGGAGCTCAGAGCTCTGACCCTCAGTGGACTCCTTCATGTCCTCCTCCCTCTGGGAGCTCAGAGCTCTGAGCCTCAGTGGACTCCTTCATGTCCTCCTCCCTCTGGGAGCTCAGAGCTCTGACCCTCAGTGGACTCCTTCATGTCCTCCGGCCTCTGGGAGCTCAGAGCTCTGACCCTCAGTGGACTCCTTCATGTCCTCCGGCCTCTGGGAGCTCAGAGCCAGGCTGTCTCTCAGAGACGGTGGCGCTCATTGAAAGAGACAACACGCCACCATGAGACAGAACACCAAGACAGAGCTGAGGTCAGATGATGTTGGAGGTTTGGGGTTCTTACAACCCAACTCCTCTCCGCGTGTTGTTTTGGCGAGTCCTGCTTGAAATCATAACAGGGAGGAAATCAGAAGACACCAGGATACCAGTTAAACAAAGTAATAATGCAATACAATATAATACATTACTATACAATTCAAAGAATCATATAAGTAACGTGAGGAGTACTCCGCCCTTATTCACGCGCTGTGGACATCCTGTCGTCTCGTCAGCGCGTGGAGAGAGGTCCAACAACAAGATGCACATCGTCCTAATACCAACAGAAACAGGAAGGGGTGTCTCACAGGGAATCAGCGCGGGCAGCTATGAAAGCCACAGGTGTTGGGAAGGCCTGCAGGATGCGCATCATTATATCCGGGGAAAATGTCCCTCCCAATTTGCAAAGCCTATCGATGGTTTAACCCAGAAAAACACTCAAAGGGGTAATCTGTTCACTCAAAACAGAACTCACAATTAAATTCTGCATCTCCCTTCTTTACAAATAGCTTAAAAACACCCTTTTGATAAACAGGTCAAAAGTCAAAGAAAAAGACTATTGCGCTAATCTACTTTTAAGAAAAAGGGAACATTGTTTCAGGAATCTATAAAAAACCTCTACATTTGAGAGGAAAAATGTACTTTTTGTTCCTTCAACTATTAACACACAGGAATGTATAAACCCACACATACATTAGGGATGACATGATGCAATACACCTCCTATAGATGGGTGACATTAAAATGAACATACCAAAAATATGCTGCCTCAATTCTTTGGTACAATATCTCACATCAATTTCCACAATTAGCAGCCTCAGAGCCCGATACGATGAGTCCACCAGGATCAACATTAAAACTAAATATGGTTCCAGCGCAGGCTAACCGAGGCTAACCAATGAGCTAACTGAGGCTAACCAATGAGCTAACTGAGGCTAACCAATGAGCAAACCGAGGCTAACCAATGAGCTAACAAATGAGCTAACCAGGGTTACCAATGAGCTAACTGAGGCTAACCAATGAGCTAACCGAGGCTAACCAATGAGCTAACCGAGGCTAACCAATGAGCTAACCAATAAGCTAACCCAGGCTAACCAATGAGCTAACTGAGGCTAACCAATGAGCTAACCGAGGCTAACCAATGAGCTAACTGAGGCTAACCAATGAGCTAACTGAGGCTAACCAATGAGCTAACCGAGGCTAACCAATGAGCTAACAGGCTAACCAATGAGCTAACTGAGGCTAACCAATGAGCTAACCGAGGCTAACCAATGAGCTAACAGGCTAACCAATGAGCTAACTGAGGCTAACCAATGAGCTAACCGAGGCTAACCAATGAGCTAACCGAGGCTAACCAATGAGCTAACCGAGGCTAACCAATGAGCTAACCGAGGCTAACCAATGAGCACCTGCATGTGTATGAGAATGGCCCTGACACCATTTCAGCCCAGATCTAAACTCCTGGCAGGACAAGCTCCAGCTCAATTCTCTCACTGAACAGAACAAAGTGAGAGAGGGACTG
>NW_027262457.1:22500-29965 GCF_902827115.2 Pseudochaenichthys georgianus
GTCCTGTGTGTGTGTGTGTGTGTGTGTAGGGTTTACACATCAGGAGGTAGAGGTGTGTGTAGTCCTGTGTGTGTGTGTAGGGTTTACACATCAGGAGGTAGAGGTGTGTGTAGTCCTGTGTGTGTGTGTGTAGGGTTTACACATCAGGAGGTAGGTGTGTGTAGTCCTGTGTGTGTAGGGTTTACACATCAGGAGGTAGAGGTGTGTGTAGTCCTGTGTGTGAAAGAAAAACCCGCCAGACCCGGATTAGGGCCCGCTCGGGCCTAACAGGGGCCGCTCGGGCCTAACAGGGCCCCAATTAACAGGGCCCCAACAGGGGCCGCTCGGGCTTAACAGGGCCCTAGCAGGGGCCGCTCGGGCCTAACAGGGCCCTAGCAGGGGCCGCTCGGGCCTAACAGGGGCCGCTCGGGCCTAACAGGGCCCTAGCAGGGGCCGCTCGGGCCCCAGAAAGAGTAGCTTTTGTCAAGAGCAAAAGCTACTGGGGATCCTTAATAAACATTAACAGGTTACGAGTTTCCTCCCCAGTTACCTTGGCGACGATGAACTCTGCGTCCTCGGGGCTGTCGAGCTGCAGCTTCTGAGCGATGTCCGCCAGAGAGATACGAGAGTATGAGAGGCTGATCATACGCACACCTGCTCTCACAGACACACACACACACACACACGTTAGAACACACACTGAAGAAGCTCCCCGCTCCAAAGCCCCCTCAGAGCTCCGCCTGATGCCGTGAGAATCAGGCTCATCACCAGGCCGGGTGACACATTTATTATTTTTAACGTTATATTTTCGTACGCACCACGACACACTCTGTACTAGTGTTGTCACGATACCAACGTTTTGGTTTCCAAACCGTGTCAAAAATTGCGATTCCGATTCTTAACTTTATATTTTATTGTAATATAAATAATTATTTACCAAATGCACATTGCAGATACACTTGCAGCCATGCTTCTCGTCTTCTCACATGCTCTGGCAGCTAGCGCGTGCACGAGAGAGGGGAGGGACTTAGTGTGCACGAGAGAGGGGAGGCACTTAGTGTGCACGAGAGAGGGGAGGGACTTAGCACGTGCACGAGAGAGGGGAGGCACTGAGAGGGGAGGCACTTAGCGTGCAGGGAAGGACGGAAAAGGATTGGTCAGCTCTGTGAGCCCCAAATGAAGACCAGTGTCATGGAGAGACCGGTTTGAAGATCCGCCTGCTCCTGGATGCAGCAGCGTAGCATCATGAACATTTATTCTTTGTTTCTTTAGATTATTTTTCTTTCTCTCCATTTCTTTTCCAGGAAGCTGTTGCCTGAAAGCTATGCAGATTATTTGTATGGATAGGATAAAGATAGAGTATAGCTCCATTTATATATATTTAAGTAATTGCGTGTTTACACTGGCCACAATTAGGGGCCGGAATGTTGGAGCTATATATCTATAAATTATTTAATAGTTTAAACATTTATTTTCTTGCTGTTTATAGTGTTTATTATTATCATTTATATGTATTCTTAATTAGCGTCATAAGTTAAAGTAGTTTCTATGCTTTTATTTTGAAGGCATGTTTTGGGCACTGGGTGATTAGAGCACCTGGTGTACTTGTATATATTGGAGACAGGTGGAGGTGGGGGCAGAGCACTAGTAGGCAAACGGTTTTTTACCAGGGTTTTTCCAACCACAAGAAAGGAAAGCCATAGGAAAGGCTTAAAGGAACCAACCATAGGAAACCTGTTCATTGTCAATGATATTGGATCATAATAAATGCACAACGGAGAATCTTCTGTCTGGACCTGGATTATTGGATTGCCCTGCGTAATATCCGCTAACTAGTGCCTCAGCGGCTGTTAAATTATCTGTTTTAGTTATATATGATTTTGGCCGCTACACTTGGCGTGCGCGAGAGAGGGGAGGCACTTGGCGTGCGCGAGAGAGGGGAGGCACTTGGCGTGCGCGAGAGAGGGGAGGCACTTGGCGTGCGCGAGAGAGGGGAGGCACTTGGCGTGCGCGAGAGAGGGGAGGCACTTGGCGTGCGCGAGAGAGGAGAGGGACTTGGCGTGCGCGAGAGAGGGGAGGGACTTGGCGTGCGCGAGAGAGGGGAGGCACTTAGTGTGCACGAGAGAGGGGAGGCACTTAGTGTGCACGAGAGAGGGGAGGCGCGTGCGCGAGAGAGGGGAGGCACTTAGTGTGCACGAGAGAGGGGAGGCGCGTGCGCGAGAGAGGGGAGGTACTTAGTGTGCGCGAGAGAGGGGAGGCACTAGGCTTGTTTGAGACAAGCGAGACCTGCGCAGTTGCGATCAACGTCTTGCTAGTGCGTTGCATGATGGTTAGTCATTTTGTCCGACTTGCTCTGGAGGCTCGCCCACGTGAGACTTTGAAATCTCGCGGGACAAAGACGGCCGCAGCCTTGAGAGCGAGGCGAGTTGGCGCAGTTGCTCTCCACGAGCTGCGGAAGCTAAATGCTTGATGGGAAACGGCTCGCTGGTATCTCGAGCTGAGCGCTCATTGGTGGTTTTTACCACGTGCTGCTGATGAAGCTCTCCCATTGGCTGGCACAAGTGTGTTGTTGTTTTGTGTCAGTTTTACGTCGCCACATCCATTCCCATTTTTCATCATTGTTCCACAATGTTTATCATCATGACATTAATATCTATATATTTTATACTATACTGCTTACCGTTTTCATACTTTATATATCTTAGCATATTCATACACACTGTTCATACTGCCCTCAGGCTGATATCTAGTGTATTAATACACACTGTTCATACTGCTCTCAGGCTGATATCTAGTGTATTAATACACACTGTTCATACTGCTCTCAGGCTGATATCTAGTGTATTAATACACACTGTTCATACTGCTCTCAGGCTGATATCTAGTGTATTAATACACACTGTTCATACTGCTCACAGGCTGATATCTAGTGTATTCATACACACTGTTCATACTGCTCTCAGGCTGATATCTAGTGTATTAATACACACTGTTCATACTGCTCACAGGCTGATATCTAGTGTATTAATACACACTGTTCATACTACTCTCAGGCTGATATCTAGTGTATTAATACACACTGTTCATACTGCCCTCAGGCTGATATCTAGTGTATTAATACACACTGTTCATACTGCTCTCAGGCTGATATCTAGTGTATTAATACACACTGTTCATACTGCTCTCAGGCTGATATCTAGTGTATTCATACACACTGTTCATACTGCTCTCAGGCTGATATCTAGTGTATTCATACACACTGTTCATACTGCTCTCAGGCTGATATCTAGTGTATTCATACACACTGTTCATACTGCTCTCAGGCTGATATCTAGTGTATTAATACACACTGTTCATACTGCTCTCAGGCTGATATCTAGTGTATTAATACACACTGTTCATACTGCTCTCAGGCTGATATCTAGTGTATTAATACACACTGTTCATACTGCTCACAGGCTGATATCTAGTGTATTCATACACACTGTTTATACTGCTCTCAGGCTGATATCTAGTGTATTAATACACACTGTTCATACTGCTCTCAGGCTGATATCTAGTGTATTAATACACACTGTTCATACTGCTCTCAGGCTGATATCTAGTGTATTAATACACACTGTTCATACTGCTCTCAGGCTGATATCTAGTGTATTCATACACACTGTTCATACTGCTCTCAGGCTGATATCTAGTGTATTCATACACACTGTTCATACTGCTCTCAGGCTGATATCTAGTGTATTCATACACACTGTTCATACTGCTCTCAGGCTGATATCTAGTGTATTAATACACACTGTTCATACTGCTCTCAGGCTGATATCTAGTGTATTAATACACACTGTTCATACTGCTCTCAGGCTGATATCTAGTGTATTAATACACACTGTTCATACTGCTCTCAGGCTGATATCTAGTGTATTCATACACACTGTTCATACTGCTCTCAGGCTGATATCTAGTGTATTCATACACACTGTTCATACTGCTCTCAGGCTGATATCTAGTGTATTCATACACACTGTTCATACTGCTCACAGGCTGATATCTAGTGTATTCATACACACTGTTCATACTGCTCTCAGGCTGATATCTAGTGTATTAATACACACTGTTCATACTGCTCACAGGCTGATATCTAGTGTATTAATACACACTGTTCATACTGCTCTCAGGCTGATATCTAGTGTATTCATACACACTGTTCATACTGCTCTCAGGCTGATATCTAGTGTATTCATACCCCACTGTTTATTCATCATTCAATTCATTCTATATGTTGTTCTGTAGATTGTGTACATTACTTTCCACTTCACTGCTTGTTGCACCTGGTTAGAAGCTAAACTGCATTTTGTTGTCTCAGTACCTGTAATCTGTGCAATAACAATAAAGTTGAATCTAATCTTGAGCAGGAACAAATGTATTTACTTAGTACATATCTGACATTAACGATTAAACACATGTGTGCATTCTTTATAAATGCAAACCGAGTCAAGCCGACTCCGGAGGTGGCGGTATGTACCTTCAAGCTGTTTGCAATCCGCCAAAAAACCGAGAGAAGAAGAAAAAGATGAAGAAGCCGACTGCGAGCTGTCCGACTTCAGGTGAGTTTTTTGAGACCTCTCCCGGCTGCGATCGGCTACTCTCGTCTAATTTCGAGGCGAGCCGCAACGCCTCTCAAACAAGCCTACTTAGTGTGCGAGAGAGAGGGGAGGCACTTGGCGCGTGCGCGAGAGAGAGGGGAGGCACTTGGCGCGTGCGCGAGAGAGAGGGGAGGCACTTGGCGCGTGCGCGAGAGAGAGGAGGCACTTGGCGCGTGCGCGAGAGAGGGGAGGCACTTGGCGCGTGCGCGAGAGAGGGGAGGCACTTGGCGCGTGCGCGAGAGAGGGGAGGCACTTGGCGCGTGCGCGAGAGAGGGGAGGCACTTGGCGCGTGCGCGAGAGAGGGGAGGCACTTGGCGCGTGCGCGAGAGAGGGGAGGCACTTGGCGCGTGCGCGAGAGAGGGGAGGCACTTGGCGCGTGCGCGAGAGAGGGGAGGCACTTGGCGCGTGCGCGAGAGAGGGGAGGCACTTGGCGCGTGCGCGAGAGAGGGGAGGCACTTGGCGCGTGCGCGAGAGAGGGGAGGCACTTGGCGCGTGCGCGAGAGAGGGGAGGCACTTGGCGCGTGCGCGAGAGAGGGGGGGCACTTGGCGCGTGCGCGAGAGAGGGGAGGCACTTGGCGCGTGCGCGAGAGAGGGGAGGCACTTGGCGCGTGCGCGAGAGAGGGGAGGCACTTGGCGAGCGAGAGAGAGGGGAGGCACTTGGCGTGCGAGAGAGAGGGGAGGCACTTGGCGTGCGAGAGAGAGGGGAGGCACTTGGCGTGCGAGAGAGAGGGGAGGCACTTGGCGTGCGAGAGAGAGGGGAGGCACTTGGCGTGCGAGAGAGAGGGGAGGCACTTGGCGTGCGAGAGAGAGGGGAGGCACTTGGCGTGCGAGAGAGAGGGGAGGCACTTGGCGTGCGAGAGAGAGGGGAGGCACGTGGCGTGCGAGAGAGAGGGGAGGCACTTGGGCGTGCGCGAGAGAGGGGAGGCACTTGGCGTGCGAGAGAGAGGGGAGGCACTTGGCGTGCGGAGAGAGGGGAGGCACTTGGCGTGCGAGAGAGAGGGGAGGCACCTGGGCGTGCGAGAGAGAGGGGAGGCACATTGGCGTGCTGAGAGAGAGCTTGAGGAGGGAGGCACTTGGCGTGCGCGAGAGAGGGGAGGCACTTGGCGTGCGCGAGAGAGGGGAGGCACTTGGCGTGCGCGAGAGAGGGGAGGCACTTGGCGTGCGCGAGAGAGGGGAGGCAACTTGGCGTGCGCGAGAGAGGGGAGGCACTTGGCGTGCGCGAGAGAGGGGAGGGACTTGGCGTGCGCGAGAGAGGGGAGGCACTTGGCGCGTGCGCGAGAGAGGGGAGGCACTTGGCGCGTGCGCGAGAGAGGGGAGGCACTTAGCGTGCGCGAGAGAGGGGAGGCACTTAGTCTGCGCGAGAGAGGGGAGGCACTTAGTGTGCGCGAGAGAGGGGAGGCACTTAGTGTGCACGAGAGAGGGGAGGCACTTTGCGCGTGCGCGAGAGAGGGGAGGGACTTAGATTCTGACCTACGAGGGATCGACTTGGTGTCGAGGTGCGTACATAAAAATAAGACAAACATTTAAAACGCAGATAGAGAACTATTACAACACATATCGATATAAAGCAATGTTCACATGGATATGAATATAACTGAACGGCAGCATGTGATGCGGGAGCTGCGCTGCGATTGGCTCACCGGTCTTGATGACGTTGTGTCTCAGGCGGATGATCAGAGTGTACGTCCCGTCCGTCTGGAACTTCTCTCCGAACTCCTCCAGCACCTGGTTGAACTTCGCCAGGTTCCCCATCCGCACCGCTGCCGGGTCAGAGCGTCACACTTCAGCGTTTCATTCATTATCAATCATTGATTCAGTTATAGTTTAATTCATTGAGGTGTCACACCTCTTCAGGTATTTCAGTGAGTGTGAACTGACCCTGAGTCAGCAGGAAGTACGGCATCAGACACCTCTTCAGGTATATCAGTGAGTGTGAACTGACCCTGAGTCAGCAGGAAGTACGGCATCAGAGACCTCTTCAGGTATATCAGTGAGTGTGAACTGACCCTGAGTCAGAAGGAAGTACGGCATCAGAGACCTCTTCAGGTATATCAGTGAGTGTGAACTGACCCTGAGTCAGAAGGAAGTACGGCATCAGAGACCTCTTCAGGTATATCAGTGAGTGTGAACTGACCCTGAGTCAGAAGGAAGTACGGCATCAGAGACCTCTTCAGGTATATCAGTGAGTGTGAACTGACCCTGAGTCAGCAGGAAGTACGGCATCAGAGACCTCTTCAGGTATATCAGTGAGTGTGAACTGACCCTGAGTCAGCAGGAAGTACGGCATCAGAGACCTCTTCAGGTATATCAGTGAGTGTGAACTGACCCTGAGTCAGCAGGAAGTACGGCATCAGAGACCTCTTCAGGGACGGCTGTCTGAACTGCAGCCGGTCAGGAATCTCCCCGAGAAGAAGCTCCACCACGATCAGAAGCTTGTGTACCTGAACGCACCACACACCGTTATTACATCTAGAGCACCTGAACGCACCACACACTGTTATTACATCTAGAGCACCTGAACGCACCACACACTGTTATTACATCTAGAGCACCTGAACGCACCACACACTGTTATTACATCTAGAGTACCTGAACGCACCACACACTGTTATTACATCTAGAGCACCTGAACGCACCACACAATGTTATTACATCTAGAGTACCTGAACGCACCACACACTGTTATTACATCTAGAGCACCTGAACGCACCACACACTGTTATTACATCTAGAGCACCTGAACGCACCACACACTGTTATTACATCTAGAGCACCTGAACGCACCACACACTGTTATTACATCTAGAGCACCTGAACGCCTCACAGCCTGTGATCAGGCA
>NW_027262458.1:0-12500 GCF_902827115.2 Pseudochaenichthys georgianus
AACGCACCACAACATATCAGATCAAACCCAGCAGGACAGCTCTGCGTACCTGAACGCACCACAACATATCAGATCAAACCCAACAGGACTGCAGGATACTTAATGAATCATCAATATCCAAAGCCCGAGCAGGCAACACAAACAGAGAAAAATACAGGATTGTTCGGTTTGGTGACAAAAGGCAGGCTTTTGAGACTGAGTGTGATGGAGGTAACTTCGTCACTGTGGACTGACGGCTTCGGGCCTTGTAATATTGCACATGTGGTTTAGTTTGAAAGTTTCTGTTTTGTCTGTGGCTGGTGATTGTGTTCTCCTGGTACCCTGTGTTGTCTCCACCTGTGTCTTATTGCCAGATTAGTGTGTGTGTGTTTCCCCTGTCAGTGGACAGATAGTGTGTGTGTAGGCTCTGTTTCCCCTGTCAGTGGACAGATTAGTGTGTGTGTGTGTAGGCTCTGTTTCCCCTGTCAGTGGACAGATTAGTGTGTGTGTGTGTGTGTGTGTGTAGGCTCTGTTTCCCCTGTCAGTGGACAGATTAGTGTGTGTGTGTGTAGGCTCTGTTTCCCCTGTCAGTGGACAGATTAGTGTGTGTGTGTGTGTGTGTGTGTGTGTGTGTGTGTGTGTGTGTGTGTGTGTGTGTGTGTGTGTGTGTGTGTGTGTGTGTAGGCTCTGTTTCCCCTGTCAGTGGACAGATTAGTGTGTGTGTGTGTGTGTGTGTGTAGGCTCTGTTTCCCCTGTCAGTGGACAGATTAGTGTGTGTGTGTGTAGGCTCTGTTTCCCCTGTCAGTGGACAGATTAGTGTGTGTGTGTGTAGGCTCTGTTTCCCCTGTCAGTGGACAGATTAGTGTGTGTGTGTGTAGGCTCTGTTTCCCCTGTCAGTGGACAGGGACACTACCTGTGAGATCCGTGTGGCTGCTGACTGTGTTCACCTGTTGCCCTGTGTTGTCTCCACCTGTGTCTTATTGCCAGATTAGTGTGTGTGTGTGTGTGTGTGTGTGTGTGTAGGCTCTGTTTCCCCTGTCAGTGGACAGGGACACTACCTGTGAGATCCTTGTGGCTGCTGACTGTGTTCTCCTGTTGCCCTGTTTTGTCTGCTGACTGTGTTCAGGTGGACAGCAACTGAGGCTGTGAGTCATGTGCCTGTGATTTGAATAAATGCCCACACTGGGTTGTATTCGGACGTTCTGCCTCCTTGCTTGGTCGGGCCGCTCAACGGTCAGCTTCACATTGAGAAGAAGGGCAGCATTTTGAAATGTTGAGATAAAGTCAGAATTTAGAGGGAAAAGTCAGAATCTCGACATTTTGAGAAAAAGTCAGAATTTTTAGGTTTTGAGAAAAAAGGCAGTATTTTTCAAATGTTGAGAAAAAGTCAGAATTTTGATAAAAAAGTCAGAATTTTGAGGAAAAGTCAGAATTTTGATAAAAAAAGTCAGAATTTTGAGAAAAAGTCAGAATTTTGAGAAAAAGTCAGAATCTCGAAATTTTGAGAAAAAGTCAGAATTTTGAGAGAAAGTCAGAATTTTTTTGGAAAAATACAGAATCTCGAAATTTTGAGAAAAATTCAGGATTTTTAAGAAAAAGTCAGACTTTTTAGGTTTTGAGAAAAAAGGCAGTATTTTTCAAATGTTGAGAAAAGTCAGAATTTTGAGAGAAAGTCAGAATCTAGAGCAGGGGTATCAAACTCAATTTCATCGCGGGCCACATTCACATAAAGGTTGCACTCCAAGGGCCGGTTGTAACTATATAAATATATTATATATATATATAAAATAATGTATTATATTACATTATTGCCTCTGAATTGGAATATTATCGGATAGGATAATAACTTGGTAATTAACTACATCCGAAAGCAGAAGCAAATAATTGCAAGTCTCTTTAGTACCATGTCACAAAACAAGATGCATTGTGGGACATGTAGTTCATGGGCAACCTGCTTCTGTAAAGTGGCATGTAACCGTATAATAAACGTATTATATTCTTTGCAAGCTCTTGCGGGGCCACAGAAAATGAAGTCGCGGGCCGGATTTGGCCCGCGGGCCTTGAGTTTGAGACCCCTGATCTAGAGGAAAAAGTCAGAATCTCGACATTTTGAGAAAAAGTCAGAATTTTGAGATTTTGAGGAAAAAGGCAGAATTTTGAGAGAAAGTCAGGATTTTTAGAAAAAAGTCAGAATTTTTAGAAAAAAGTCAGAATTTTTAGAAAAAAAGTCAGAATCTCGACATTTTGAGAAAAAGTCCAAATGTTGAGAAAAAGTCTGAATTTAGAGGAAAAAGTCAGAATTTTGAAATTTTGAGGAAAAAGTCAGAATTTTGAGAGTTTTAGGAAAAAGTCAGAGTTTTGGGATTTTGAGAAAAAATACAGAATTTTTTAGAAAAAAGTCAGAATTTTTAGAAGTCAGAATCTCGAAATTTTGTAAAAAAGTCAGAATTTTGAGAAAAAGTTAGAATTTTGAGAAAAAAGTCAGAATTTTGAGAGAAAGTCAGAATTTTGAGAAACAGTCAGTATTTTGTGAGAAAGTCAGTATTTTGTACATGACAGGATGATTATCTTTGTGACTGTGTGCCTCCCTCTCTTGGATATCAGCATGTGAAGGACACTGTTCAGGAACTAGTTGATGCTCTGTATGTGATGACTCCTTCCATTCTGGAGAGGATCACAGATACATGGATCCAGAGATGAAGCTCAAGCCGGAGACCAGGGAGAGTTTCCTAACAGAAACGTAAGACTCTGAACCCCAACATGCCCAGCTGTTTCTTTGGCTGCACAATAACAACCATGCAGGGGCGCACCTTGCGAACAGGCAAGGCTGTTTGGGGCCCCGGAGGTTGCTGCTGCCGGTTGTGCGTGGTGATGAAAAGCTGGTTCGAGGGCCCCCCAGTGAATGTTTGCCTAGGGCCCCCACTGACTCTAGGATCGCCACTGAAACCATGCTTCTCTGAACTAAAATGAACCCTAGTATAACACGTTGCTGCTGTCACCTGGCGCTGTAGTCCTTCCACTTGTCCTGGTGCTGCAGCAGCTTCTGATGCGTGCTCTGTATTTCCTCCTTCAGATCACAGAAGTCCTTCCTGGCTCCTTCCAGCGTCTGCAGAGCAGCGTCTCCTTCAGGGAGCTTCAGGCACGTTTCCTCCATCGTCTGCAGCCTCTTCTCACACAAGGACAGAGGACCCCGATCTCGGAAGAACGCCTGGAGGAAAACAGAATGACTTACCTTAGTGTTTATACACATTCTTGTATTCCTCTGGATTGTGGGAAACAGTGTTTCGATCTCTCTGTCTGTGCACACAAACTGAAAGATTGATAATAAAGTTGACTTTGAGGTGAGCAGCTTAAGCCCTGCTACAGGGCTGCTTATTGATTCAGTGGATTTCAGACGTGTGGAACTGATTTCCACAAAGAATGAGCAAAATCTCCACTTTGAATTGTGTGTTTTCCAGAGATGTGCTCATGGATGTCTTGGAAATAAGATAAGAGAGGACTTTATTCATCCTGAAGGAAATAGTTGTGCCAGAGTTACACAGATAAACCCAGCAGCACGAAAATACAACTGAACACTAACAGAGCGGAACAACGAGCAGTTCAATATCCACAGGGAGCAGGCGGTCACATCACGTGACCGTCTGGACGAGCAGTGCAACTCAATGTAGTGGCAGATACGCCACTGCATGTTATTAAAGAACATTATTGTTAATAATAATAATATTGCACGTTATATCGTGTATTATGATGGTAATGGTATTTATTTTGTACATGGTGGTGTGTGGAGTTTCTCAGTCCTCACCCGGTGCTCTCGGACCAGCCTCTCACTGCCCATCCCCGCCAGGTGTCTGTTCTCTCGGGTCAGCTCGGCCTCAGAGTCCTGCATCAGCACCTCCAGCTGCTTCCTCTCAACGAGCACCTTCAGACGCAGCAGGTGCAGAGGAGCCTCCGTCTGGACGTCCTGCAGAGACACGCTCAGTCTTACTCGGTGTCCCTCAGAACCAAACAGTCTCCATGCTCTACAAGAGGAACGCACTCCAGAAGCCTCTGTAGCATCTACTGTATTTACAATGTTGTTTTGAAACTACTCTGAGTCTCTTTTATGAACCTGTGATTCCACTTTATTCACTGAGTCCTTTCTGAGTGTTGACGACGTGAAGCACTGTTACTAAGGACATGACTCTGAAGTGTCCTGCTCCTACCCCAAGCAGGTCCTTGTAGCCCCCCCCTCTCTCCCAGCTGTTACTAAGGACATGACTCTGAAGTGTCCTGCTCCTACCCCAAACAGGTCCTTGTAGCCCCCCCCCTCTCTCCCAGCTGTTACTAAGGACATGACTCTGAAGTGTCCTGCTCCAAACCCCAAGCAGGTCCTTGTAGCCCCCCCCCCTCTCTCCCAGCTGTTACTAAGGACATGACTCTGAAGTGTCCTGCTCCAAACCCCAAACAGGTCCTTGTAGCCCCCCCCCCTCTCTTCCAGCTGTTACTAAGGACATGACTCTGAAGTGTCCTGCTCCAAACCCCAAGCAGGTCCTTGTAGCCCCCCCCCCTCTCTTCCAGCTGTTACTAAGGACATGACTCTGAAGTGTCCTGCTCCAAACCCCAAACAGGTCCTTGTAGCCCCCCCCCCCCTCTCTCCCAGCTGTTACTAAGGACATGACTCTGAAGTGTCCTGCTCCAAACCCCAAACAGGTCCTTGTAGCCCCCCCCCTCTCTTCCAGCTGTTACTAAGGACATGACTCTGAAGTGTCCTGCTCCAAACCCCAAACAGGTCCTTGTAGCCCCCCCCCTCTCTCCCAGCTGTTACTAAGGACATGACTCTGAAGTGTCCTGCTCCAAACCCCAAACAGGTCCTTGTAGCCCCCCCCCTCTCTCCCAGCTGTTACTAAGGACATGACTCTGAAGTGTCCTGCTCCAAACCCCAAACAGGTCCTTGTAGCCCCCCCCCCTCTCTCCCAGCTGTTACTAAGGACATGACTCTGAAGTGTCCTGCTCCAAACCCCAAACAGGTCCTTGTAGCCCCCCCCCCTCTCTCCCAGCTGTTACTAAGGACATGACTCTGAAGTGTCCTGCTCCAAACCCCAAACAGGTCCTTGTAGCCCCCCCCTCTCTCCCAGCTGTTCCTAAAGAGCTCCAGAGAGAGAGTAGATCTCATCAGGAGAAACTCAGCTAAATGCTGCCGTGATGAAACTCCACATCCTGTTCCAAACCACATCAAGGATCCTCTCTGAAACAGGAAGGAGCTCTCTCTCTCTCTCTCTCTCTCTCTCTCACCTTGAGAGTCTTTACCTTCCAGTGTCTGTGCAGCCGCCGCACCGTCTCCTGCAGACCCTGCTGCTCCAGCTGAGGCAGGATGTCCGTCAGCTCGTCGCACGCCTTCAGGAAGGAGTTCAGGACGCGCTGGTCCAGCTGAGCCAGGACCTCCTGCAGACACACACACTGGATTATCCTCCTCCTCCTCCTCCTCCTCCTCCTCCTCCTCCTCCTCCTCCTCCTCTCCTCCTCCTCCAAGATCTGTAAAGGTCCCCTCTAAGGTCCCCTCTCAGCACGATGCGTTCATGCTCTGGTAGAGGACCAGAACCAGGACCAGGACCAGGACCAGGACCAGGACCAGCACCAGGAGTCTATCTGCCTGCCTGTCTGGGTCAGCAGAATGGTTCTACCACACGTTGACTCCTCTCACCGTGTGCTTGCCCTGCAGCTCCTCTGGCTCTCCTCTCTCAGTCAGACAGCTCTGAGCCGTCTTCAGGACCTTCTCCAGCTCCGTGCGGGACTCTTCAAACCTCCTCATCAGACAGCTGCTCGCCTCCTCGTGCCTCCTCCACTCTGTGGACTCCTTGATCATCACCTGCACGCAGAGAGCAGTCAATAATCAGTTATTACAGTATAGACAGGTCACCTGGAGGTCAGCGTACCCGATTACGGCTGAACAGGTAAACAGGAAGTGAGCATAAACAGGTGAACAGGAAGTACCTGGGAGGAGGCCTGCAGGTCGGCCACTCTCTTCTGCAGCAGGTTCAGGTCCAGGTGCTCCAAGGTGCTGCTGCTGCTCAGAATCTTCTGGATGTTCTGGTGGTTCCTCTCGATGTTGGTCAGACACTTCTTACAGCTGTGAGTGAAGGTCGCCAGCTCCTGCAGACCAGCATCAGATTCATTATATGAAGTTTATAAAGTACACGTGGAAATGAGATCTGACCAAGAGCGAATTGTGTTGTTGTTTTGAGATCGATTTTAGAAGTCTGCGAAAAAAAATTGTGAAATTCAGAA
The DNA here is from genome assembly GCF_902827115.2 of Pseudochaenichthys georgianus. Taxonomy (NCBI): domain Eukaryota; kingdom Metazoa; phylum Chordata; class Actinopteri; order Perciformes; family Channichthyidae; genus Pseudochaenichthys; species Pseudochaenichthys georgianus. The sequence continues at coordinate 6,244 of NW_027262458.1, forward strand.
TTTGGCCTTTTGTCTCAGTTTCTCAGACATTTCTCACCATTTTGGGTTTTTTCTCATATTTTTCACAACTTTTTGGAATTTTGAAATGTTTCTGAATTCTAACGTTATTCTGATCATTCTGTACATTTTTAAAAATTCAGAAATGTCTCAGAAATGTGACGTGATCTAATAAAAATCAAAGTTCTGAGAGACTTTTCAAAATACTGGAAAAATTACAAAATATTTTTTTTTTCTCAGAACTTTTCTTTATTTTTGAATTTTTTATCATAATTTTGAAACTTTTTTTTTAATGTTGACTTTTTTCAGAATTCTAATGTTGTTCTCAAAATGTTTATGTTTTCAATATTTTGCCTTTTTTATAATTTTGAGGTTTTTTCAGAACTAACTTTCCTCAGAGTTCTGATCTCTCCCCAGAGTGGTGTCTGAGTGAATCCCCTCCCCCGTAGTTGTTTACCTGGCACTTGACCTTGAAGTCGCCCCCCTCACAGCTGGGGGTCCCTGTGATGTGACTGGCCTTCTCCAGAGCCTGGTAGAAACCTGAGATGTTCCTCTCCATCTCCTCCAGGGGGGGCAGCAGGGACTGGGACTCCCTCAGGAGGGGCAGGGACCGCTCCCTCACCTTTAAGATCACATGTTACATGATCACACACGCGCTCTCGCTAAGCGGTCCTACGACGCGGGTCATCAAGTGGATCGCTCAGCCAGCCGTGTCCTCTCTAGCTAGGTGTTCACATGAGGGGGCGGGATCTGGAGCATTCGACCAATCACAGACATGGAGAAGCTACTGACAGCGCAGCGTCACACTTCCTGAATGAAGAGTGAACTCTAATATCAAACACATGAAGAAGTTAAACTTTAAACATGACTCGAACCCTTGATCAGGATCAAAGCCTCAGAGCTGCAGCTGCAAGGTGAACACAGCTGGAGCAGAGCAAGTGTTGGAATGCGTCCATCAGCAGGTTCATGATGTCACGGCCCGTCTGACACACCGTCTGACTCTCATCACCTCTGACTCAGAGTCTCCTCAACGTGTTGCTGACATAATGCTTCCTCCAGTCTGTGGCGCTGAGAGTGCTGCACGGCCAGACACGCTCAGGGACTCGGATCAGAGACATGTGAGACATCAGGAAGTGATGTGCCGCGGACTGGACTTAGTGTACTCTGATCCGGGTACTGATGCTGACTGGACTTAGTGTACTCTGATCCGGGTACTGATGCTGACTGGACTTAGTGTACTCTGATCCGGGTTCTGATGCTGACTGGACTTAGTGTACTCTGATCCGGGTACTGATGCTGACTGGACTTAGTGTACTCTGATCCGGGTACTGATGCTGACTGGACTTAGTGTACTCTGATCCGGGTACTGATGCTGACTGGACTCAGTGTACTCTGATCCGGGTACTGATGCTGACTGGACTTAGTGTACTCTGATCCGGGTACTGATGCTGACTGGACTTAGTGTACTCTGATCCGGGTACTGATGCTGACTGGACTTAGTGTACTCTGATCCGGGTACTGATGCTGACTGGACTTAGTGTACTCTGATCCGGGTACTGATGCTGACTGGACTTAGTGTACTCTGATCCGGGTACTGATGCTGACTGGACTTAGTGTACTCTGATCCGGGTACTGATGCTGACTGGACTTAGTGTACTCTGATCCGGGTACTGATGCTGACTGGACTTAGTGTACTCTGATCCGGGTACTGATGCTGACTGGACTTAGTGTACTCTGATCCGGGTACTGATGCTGACTGGACTTAGTGTACTCTGATCCGGGTACTGATGCTGACTGGACTCAGTGTACTCTGATCCGGGTACTGATGCTGACTGGACTTAGTGTACTCTGATCCGGGTTCTGATGCTGACTGGACTTAGTGTACTCTGATCCGGGTACTGATGCTGACTGGACTTAGTGTACCCTGATCCGGGTTCTGATGCTGACTGGACTTAGTGTACTCTGATCCGGGTACTGATGCTGACTGGACTTAGTGTACTCTGATCCGGGTTCTGATGCTGACTGGACTTAGTGTACTCTGATCCGGGTACTGATGCTGACTGGACTTAGTGTACTCTGATCCGGGTACTGATGCTGACTGGACTTAGTGTACTCTGATCCGGGTACTGATGCTGACTGGACTTAGTGTACTCTGATCCGGGTTCTGATGCTGACTGGACTTAGTGTACTCTGATCCGGGTACTGATGCTGACTGGACTTAGTGTACCCTGATCCGGGTTCTGATGCTGACTGGACTTAGTGTACTCTGATCCGGGTACTGATGCTGAGGCAGATATTTAAGAGCTTTCTTAACGATGATGTTCTAATGGTCAGACTGCTCTGGAGGTGGAGCTGATGTTCTGATAGTGAGCACTGATCCGGATACAGACCTTGGCCAGCTGCTCCCTGACGGACCCCATCAGCTCCGTCATGGCCAACGTCTCGTCCTGAGGAGAGTCTTTGCTGAGCAGCTGGGCGGTGCGGCTCGCTGCCTTACAGGCCGCCTCCATCGCAGGCACCTTCTGCTTCACCTCCTGCACACACACACACACACACACACACACACACACACACACACACACACACACACACACAAAGGATGATAACTTAGCAGGTTAAAAACGGTCCCTCGACGGCTTCTTTCCGACAGGTCGCTTTAGAGAAGGCTTTGTGGGACTTGTAGTCTTTTAGACCGTGTGGACTACAGTAAATAACTAAAGGAAGAGGAGCCGTGTCTGACCTCCATGTCCTGGGCGAAGGCTCTGACGTTGAGGAAGGAGACCTGAACGTTGGCCACCATCTTCTGGTTGGTGTTGTCCATGAAGATCTTCAGAGCGCTGATCCCGTCCTGGTAGTCCTGACGCAGCTGGTCCACCTCGTCCGCCCGGGCGTACTGCAGCAGGAAGAGACGTCCTCTATTTCTATTACACATTTCTATTTGTATTGTTCTTCATTATGAACTCTGTTTTTCACCTTCCTTAATGTTTGTTGAAACATTTGTTGTTTAACAAATAAAAACAGCTACGTCCAACTCATTGGACATTTTAACAACAGCAGGTGAGCTGAGTCATGTGATCAGAGGCTCTACAGGTAAACAGCTGAGTCAGGTGATCAGAGGCTCTACAGGTAAACAGCTGAGTCAGGTGATCAGAGGCTCTACAGGTAAACAGCTGAGTCAGGTGATCAGAGGCTCTACAGGTAAACAGCTGAGTCAGGTGCAGCAGGTGAAACAGGTGTAGCAGGTGAAACAGGGGAAACAGGGGAAACAGGTGAAGCAGGTGAAGCAGGTGTAACAGGTGAAACAGGGGAAGCAGGTGAAGCAGGTGAAGCAGATGAAACAGATGAAACAGATGAAGCAGGTGAAACAGGTGAAACAGGGGAAACAGGGGAAACAGGTGAAGCAGGGGAAACAGGGGAAGCAGGGGAAACAGGGGAAACAGGTGAAGCAGATGAAACAGGTGAAACAGGGGAAACAGGGGAAACAGGTGAAGCAGGGGAAACAGGGGAAGCAGGGGAAACAGGGGAAACAGGTGAAACAGGGGAAACAGGTGAAGCAGATGAAACAGATGAAACAGGTGAAACAGATGAAGCAGGTGAAACAGGGGAAACAGGGGAAGCAGGTGAAGCAGATGAAACAGATGAAACAGATGAAGCAGGTGAAACAGGGGAAGCAGATGAAGCAGGTGAAACAGGTGAAACAGATGAAGCAGGTGAAACAGGTGAAGCAGGTGAAGCAGATGAAACAGATGAAACAGATGAAGCAGGTGAAACAGGGGAAGCAGGGGAAGCAGGTGAAGCAGATGAAACAGATGAAACAGATGAAGCAGGTGAAACAGGGGAAGCAGATGAAGCAGGTGAAACAGGTGAAGCAGGTGAAGCAGGTGAAACAGGTGAAACAGATGAAGCAGGTGAAACAGGGGAAGCAGGTGAAGCAGGTGAAACAGGTGAAACAGATGAAGCAGGTGAAACAGGGGAAGCAGGTGAAGCAGGTGAAGCAGATGAAACAGATGAAACAGATGAAGCAGGTGAAACAGGGGAAACAGGGGAAGCAGGTGAAGCAGATGAAACAGATGAAACAGATGAAGCAGGTGAAACAGGGGAAGCAGGTGAAGCAGGGGAAGCAGATGAAACAGATGAAGCAGGTGAAGCAGGTGAAGCAGATGAAACAGATGAAACAGATGAAACAGATGAAGCAGGTGAAACAGGGGAAGCAGGTGAAGCAGGTGAAGCAGATGAAACAGATGAAACAGATGAAGCAGGTGAAACAGGGGAAGCAGGTGAAGCAGGTGAAGCAGATGAAACAGATGAAACAGATGAAGCAGGTGAAACAGGGGAAGCAGGTGAAGCAGGTGAAGCAGATGAAACAGGTGAAACAGGTGAAACAGATGAAGCAGGTGAAACAGGGGAAACAGGGGAAGCAGGTGAAACAGATGAAACAGATGAAACAGGGGAAACAGGTGAAACAGGGGAAACAGATGAAGCAGGTGAAACAGGGGAAACAGATGAAGCAGGTGAAACAGGTGAAGCAGGTGAAGCAGGTGAAACAGGTGAAACAGATGAAGCAGGTGAAACAGGGGAAACAGGGGAAACAGGTGAAACAGGTGAAGCAGGCGAAGCAGGTGAAGCAGGGGAAGCAGGTGAAGCAGGTGAAACAGGTGAAACAGATGAAGCAGGTGAAGCAGATGAAACAGATGAAACAGATGAAGCAGGTGAAGCAGATGAAGCAGATGAAGCAGATGAAGCAGGTGAAACAGGGGAAACAGATGGACATTTCTCCATAAAGTAGTTGTACTTTTAGAATAACACTGTCACCTGTCAGTGCAGAAGCTCACTTTAGACGAGGTGATACAGCAGTCTCCCGTTGGGCTCAGGTGACAGCAGGTACGATTATATGATATTTAATGTTAGATATTGTATTTATATGTGACCTACGTGTTTGACCTTGACGAAGAGCTCCCTCCACCTCCCATTGAGCAGCAGCAGCTGTTGCTTCAGGTCTCGAGACACGGACTCGTCACACGTCTCGATCAGGAAGTTCCCGGCGTCGTTCATGTCCGTGTGCTGCTGCATCCAGTGAGACAGGTTCCTGAAGAAGTCCTGAGGAAGGGGCAAGGCATTCAGAGGACACATCAAACATATCAGCTTCTTCGCCCCAGGTCATCGTCGCGTTTGCATCGATGGATGAGCCTGTCTTCAGAGTTTCTGCTCTGGTTCTGGTCGGTATCTCCTGCGGTTATCCAGAGTTCATAGTAATAATTAGAGAGTATTCTGCACTCACGCGCTTGCCCCCCTCGCTCTGGTTCAGCATGCTCTCGGCGTCCTCCAGCCAGGCCTGCAGGGAGGCCACGGTGCCGCCGTACTTCTCCCAGTTAGAGAGCACCTCCTCCAGCATGCTCCTCACGCTGCGCACCTCCAGAGCCAGGTTCCTCCACTGAGAGGAGGCGTCACAGAGCAGCTTACTGACGCCCTCTGCCTCCTCCACTGGAACACATGAATATGAATATATATCAGATCAGAACAACAAGAGGAACACAGGTCTGGACCAGAGGCCTCCTTTCTAAAGGGATATACGCTCAAAAGATGGCGTGCGCCAGTTTCTACGCAATGTTTGCGATTTATAAAATATTAACTTGAGGGGAAAACGTGCGGTCCTCCACGCAAACTCTAACCCATGCGTACGCACTAAGCACAACAACGGGAGGGACGAGAAACTGCGACCCCGTTGGCAGAAGGAGGGATGGAGAGAAATGTGTGGAAATAATACCGTGAATAAAAAGTTACCTCTCATTTATCAGATATCAAGAATTCACTTTCAAACATCGATTAAAGCCAATCTTTAAATGATTAAACAAGCGCCTGCTTGAGACTCCTCAGCGCACACACATACACACACACACACACACACACACACACACACACACACACACACACACACACACAGACACACACACACACAGACACACACAACCTGGAGACATAAATAAATACGGATATGTTATTTAAAACCACCTGGAATATGTCGTGTTAATGTTATGACATGTTTCTCATGAAGGATGCGGTGAGCAGGAGGAATATATAATATCGTTCTCATTAGTCTTCATGCAGAGTGCAGTGATTGGTCCAGGCGAGTTGATTAAAGACTGTTAAAGGGGAGGAGTCAGAGACAGGCAGAGGTCAGAGGTCAGACTCACCTCTGCTACAGGTCTGAGACCCTGCATCAGGAAATCAATAACACTGTTTACACTCTGCCCGAGATACAC
>NW_027262458.1:17500-20000 GCF_902827115.2 Pseudochaenichthys georgianus
ATGTACGCTGGAGGCAACGCTCTGATAGATATTAGGGATTATTTAAAAAGGGATTAAGTTGTAAAATAAATGCAAAATTCAATAAATATAAATATACAGAAAAGTGAAATGAAAAAAGGAAAGTGTGAAGTCCATGATATTTATAAGAGGTAGACTCGAAGTGGAAAGTGGTCGTCGTCACACGTTGATGCAGACAGAAGTGAGACCCGTTGCCCTGACGACGGCCAGCTGAACACAAAGCATGACGTAATAATAATCACCGCTCTGCCAGGTCCTGCAGCTGCTCGGGGGGCACGGGGACCCCGTTCACCGCTCCGGCTCGGTGGATCTGCAGGAACGGCTGCCTGTGGGTCTCCAGGTTCTTCAGCACCTCCTGCAGGAGAACAGCACACGTTAAAACCACCGAGCATGTGGTTCTTATGGAGGAGGAGGAGGAGGAGGAGGAGGAGGAGGAGGAGGAGGAGGAGGAGGAGGAGGAGGAGGAGGAGGAGGAGGAGGGAAGGTGGGGATAGAGCTTGGGCGGGCCGCCCAGGTATATTTCTCGACCCATTTAGGGTTTTTTTTTTTAATAATTTTTTTTTTATAATTTTTTTTTTTATTCGTCCGTGACCACGACGCCATCTGCGATCGATTAACTTGTGGGCAATGATCCCTCGCTCCCTTGCTCTGATCTCGCCTCCTTCTGGCCTGTTATGTGGTCTGCCTCACAGGGGGACTGGCTGTCCACACGATGTGGTCTGCCTCACAGGGGGACTGGCTGTCCACATGATGTGGTCTGCCTCACAGGGGGACTGGCTGTCCACATGATGTGGTCTGCCTCACACAGGGGGACTGGCTGTCCACATGATGTGGCCTGCCTCACAGGGGGACTGGCTGTCCACATGATGTGGTCTGCCTCACAGGGGGACTGGCTGTCCACATGATGTGGTCTGCCTCACAGGGGGACTGGCTGTCCACATGATGTGGTCTGCCTCACAGGGGGACTGGCTGTCCACATGATGTGGTCTGCCTCACAGGGGGACTGGCTGTCCACATGATGTGGCCTGCCTCACAGGGGGACTGGCTGTCCACATGATGTGGTCTGCCTCACAGGGGGACTGGCTGTCCACATGATGTGGTCTGCCTCACAGGGGGACTGGCTGTCCACACGATGTGGTCTGCCTCACAGGGGGACTGGCTGTCCACACGATGTGGCCTGCCTCACAGGGGGACTGGCTGTCCACACGATGTGGCCTGCCTCACAGGGGGACTGGCTGTCCACACGATGTGGTCTGCCTCACAGGGGGACTGGCTGTCCACACGATGTGGCCTGCCTCACAGGGGGACTGGCTGTCCACACGATGTGGCCTGCCTCACAGGGGGACTGGCTGTCTCCATGATGTGGTCTGCCTCACAGGGGGACTGGCTGTCCACACGATGTGGCCTGCCTCTCACAGGGGGACTGGCTGTCCACACGATGTGGCCTGCCGACACGGCCACTGTCATACAGATCATAGATCAAAGCCCTTGATTGGTCTCTGTGTGTCGTTCCAGCTCGGGATCAGCTCAGCTCAGGTGAGGGGAAGGACTCTCTGAGTGTTTAGAAAGTTCACTTAGTCTCAGCTCTCAGTGGCTCTCAAACGGTGTGTCACCAGTTATGTAAACACATATTAAGGTGAACAAAGGTAAGATACACTTTTAAAACTCGCTGCTGCCTCAAAGAGGAGCAAGGGGAGAGGAGGGAGAGGAGGGAGAGGGGGAGAGGAGGGAGAGGAGGGAGAGGAGAGAGAGGAGGGAGAGGAGGGAGAGGAGGGAGAGGGGGAGAGGAGGGAGAGGGAGAGAGAGGAGGGAGAGGAGGGAGACAGGTGAGGGGGGAGAGGAGGGAGAGGGGGAGAGGAGGGAGACAGGAGAGGCTGGTTCAGGAGCACAGACACACTCACTATAAATGAACCACAAATAAATGAATAAACATGTTTCAGTGTGTCTTCATATTGGAATGGGATGGTGTTGGTTACGGCCATGATTCTATGATTATTGAAATGCATACAGTTCTGTTTCATATAGCTGTTTCCATAGATCTAGTCTCTTTATTTCCCCTCAAAGTTCACCAGATTGATGCATCCAACTCCAACATACAAAATAAAATCCTACCGGGGGCATGCCCCTGGACCCCCTAGAGGATTTGAGGTCGACCCCCACTAAAAATCACATGGATAGGTTCCTAAATACATTTATTTTTTTAAATAGTAACCCATGTCCATGTGTTCGTGTGTGGGTAGTAGATGTAATCACTACGGGCCCTGCCTGAACCTGCTCGCTCTGCCATCGCGTGAAGGGTCTGCCAACAAGCGACCAACAGAAAGGTTACTGTTGTTGCACCCCCCCCCCCCCCCCCCATATTTCAGATCTGTGGGAAACACTGGTGAAGACCTCTCCCTTTTCTTTGATGTTTATGTTCTATTGCCTCGTGGCCTTTTGCTCCCTGCTTGTTGTAATGTAGCCAGCATGCTAATGCCAAGCA
>NW_027262458.1:25000-29830 GCF_902827115.2 Pseudochaenichthys georgianus
CTGCAGACAGGCTGCAGACAGACTGCAGAGAGGCTGCAGACAGACTGCAGACAGGCTGCAGACAGGCTGCAGACAGGCTGCAGACAGGCTGCAGACAGACTGCAGAGAGGCTGCAGACAGACTGCAGAGAGGCTGCAGACAGACTGCAGAGAGGCTCCAGACAGACTGCAGACAGACTGCAGACAGACTGCAGAGAGGCTGCAGACAGACTGCAGACAGACTGCAGACAGACTGCAGACAGACTGCAGACAGACTGCAGAGAGGCTGCAGACAGGGCTGCAGACAGACTGCAGACAGGCTGCAGACAGACTGCAGGCAGACTGCAGACAGGCTGCAGACAGACTGCAGACAGACTGCAGACAGACTGCAGACAGGCTGCAGACAGGCTGCAGACAGACTGCAGAGAGGCTGCAGACAGACTGCAGAGAGGCTGCAGACAGGGCTGCAGACAGACTGCAGACAGGCTGCAGACAGACTGCAGACAGACTGCAGACAGGCTGCAGACAGACTGCAGAGAGGCTGCAGACAGGCTGCAGACAGACTGCTGAGAGGCTGCAGACAGACTGCAGACAGACTGCAGACAGGCTGCAGACAGACTACAGAGAGGCTGCAGACAGACTGCAGAGAGGCTGCAGACAGACTGCAGACAGACTGCAGAGAGGCTGCAGACAGACTGCAGACAGACTGCAGAGAGGCTGCAGACAGACTGCAGAGAGGCTGCAGACAGACTGCAGACAGACTGCAGACAGACTGCAGACAGACACTGGGCAGCACTGGAACGCAGCATCAATCTGTAACTACAACCACTTCAGAGGAAACACTACAGATATCAGCACCTCGTTACAATAAAGGCCTACACTGAAAGAACTGAACCGTTGACTTTCATTAATCGTATTATCAAAGTCAAAAAAGTCAAAGTCAACTTTAACGTCAACCTGACTCAGTGAGTATTTACAGACAGAGAGATCAATGACGTTGACTTCAACAGGTTTCACATAACTGCACTAAGTTAGTCAGCAATGATATGAAGTACAACTTAACATGTTGTATTTAAACTCGGTATCATGACTTTCATCTAACCTAATACAGTCAACGGTTTCTCAGTGTATCTTTTTAACGCGGCTCATCATTTGGGGCAATTGTAATTTTCTTTTAGTATCAGTAGTTTACGGTTCAGTGAGATCACTCTTTCTGTTCTGGCATGTTCTGTCACACCTTGGGGCTGCGTCCAGCATCAAAGGTGCTAAATGAATAAAGTGTATTATTAACATTATTATTATTATATTATTACTGACTCTAACACAGTTAGTTCCTCCAACAAGCTTTTCTGACATGTTGTGAATATATTTAAAAGAGATATCTGCAGACAAGGACAGACTTAGTGGAACAACCTCGTGGACAAAGGGCAGGCTAGCTGTATGTTCGAGGAGGGGTACCTTCAGGGTCCAGCAGGCGGGGGATGCCCAGCTGGTTCTCTGCCAGGGAGAAGGCCTCCTCCAGGTTCTCCCTGTTGCTCCTCCTCCTCACCTCCTCCATGTCCACCAGGTCAGGTCTGATGGAGTGGACCACGGACTGGAAGAGCACTCCGTCCCTCCAGCTGGGCCCGAAGTCCTTCACCTGGAGACCGTGGAACCTGAAACACACACACACACACACACACACACACACACACACACACACACACACACACACAGAGGAAGGTTATGACACACACCTCAGCTTACCTTGAAGAACACACACACAGAGACGTTATGTTCTGAAGGTTACTGTGAGACACACACACACACACACACACACACACACACACACACACACACACACACACACACACACACACCTCCCCTGGTACCTCCTCTGATGTCTATAACCCCACAGTGAGTGGATGTTCCTTACTGTGCGGCGGTGCTCTGAACCCATCGCAGCAGGGCCTTCTTGGCGCCGCCCTGGAAGCGCTGCACCACCTTCCTCTTCATGGGTGGGGGGCTGCCGGCCTCACTGCTCTCCACTGAGGAACTGCTGGTGGAGAGGGGCTGCAGGGAGGTCAGGTTACTGGTCAGCTCCTCGATCTGAGGAGAGGGGGAGAGGGGGGGGAGAGAGGGGGGGAGAGGAGGGGAGAGGAGAGAGGAGAGAGAGGAGAGAGGAGGAGAGAGGAGAGGAGAGGAGAGGGGGAGAGAGGAGAGAGGAGGAGAGAGAAGAGAGGAGAGAGAAGAGAGGAGGAGAGGAGAGAGGAGGAGAGAGGAGAGAGGAGAGAGAAGAGAGGAGGAGAGAGGAGGAGAGGAGAGAGGAGGAGAGAGGAGAGAGGAGACCAGGTCAGCAACAGGAGACATCTTTCACAGAAGTTTTGGGGGTTTTCTAAGAAATTTACTTTTTTCTGAATTCTGACGTTTTTCTCATATTTAGATTTATTTTTCTCATTTGTAAATTTTTCCAAGAATTTATTTTTTTTCTCAGATTTTACGATTTTAACTTTTCTCAGATGTTTTTCTCCAGAACTTTTTAACCCTATAAGAATTTACTTTTTCTCAAAGTGTTAATAAAAAAAAACGAGAATTTCAGCTGAATTTTTTTACAGAATTGGTAATTTTACTTTTTGTTCTTGAAGTTGAATTTGATGCTTATACTTTTATTATATCTTAATTTAAATCAAATTCACTTTGTTGAAATAAAAGCTCAGCATGAAGTGATTGAACGCTCAGAGTTTCTAATAACCGTTTTCCTCAGGTTTAACTCTGTTTGCACCTGGAAGTAGAGGATGACGGTCCATATCAGCCCGAGGACGATGGACGGGCGTCCGTCTGCGATGTCGGTCGCGTGAATGTTCACCAGTTTGATCTGAAACACAAACAAAGAGGGTTATTCTGGGAAATGCAACACATTATTACAACATGAATATCCACCCTGTGCCACACAACAAGCGGCTTTCTGTGTTCGCTCAAAATCTGACGGAAAACGTCAGAAATGTGAAAAAGGTTGGAAAAGTCAAAATATGAGAAAAAGTCAACATTCTTAGAAAAACTGCAGAAATCTGAAAAAAAAAAAATTCTTAGAAAAAAGTCGAAATATTAGAAAAAAAACGTCAGAAATCTGAAACATTTTGAATTTCTGGAAAAAAAAATCAAAATTCTTAGAAAAAAGTCAAAATATGAGAAAAAATAATACAAATGTGAAAAAGGTCCAAATATAATTTTTTTTTAAGATCTTAGAAAAAAGTCAAATTTCTTGGAATAACCCCAGAAATGGCACATGCATCATAACATGAATAACCAACGTCAGAAGTGTCACACAGTCGCAAACATATCGCAAGCTGCTTTCTTTGTTTGCTCAAACTCATCAAAGTGCGGTCTTTGATGTCATAGAGAAGCCGGAGCAGGAAGCAGAGACGGCCGCAGTGAAGACAAAGCACCGCACGCCTTGCATCAGAGGAGACGTATCACAGGTGAGCTCAAATGCGTCAGCGTGCGGCGTCAGATCAAAGGGCGATGCGTGCACACTTCAGAGAGAGAGAGAGCAAACTGACCGGAGATCCTCGATACAGAGACTGCAGCAGACGGGACACATCGCAGGTGAGTCATCTGGTCCTGTTCATGTACTCACACACCTGCTGCCTCTCACACTGTGCATGTAAACCCAGCTGAGCTACCTCTAAAGAGTGTGCCATGCTAACATTGTGTTGAGTGTCTTTATGTCTCTGTCTCCGTCTCCGTCTCACACCTGGAAGAGTTTGTCAGTATCTGAAATGACTCGGTTAGCTACGTTAGCTAGCTAGCTCACAGCAGATCTGCAGTGACACCAGAAGGAGTCACGTGACCACTTTGTTACAATAAGACCCGTGTGAACCGAATGTGTTGTTTGATGAAATATTGAACTTTCACGCCGCTCGAAACCTGATCAATAAATGGAATGTACCACCTGACAACAAGCCTACGATTCATGGCTGAAAACAACAACACAAGCGGTCTCAATAAACACATCGTCACACCGCCGAACAGAGGCTGCAGCTCCGACGAGACATTTAGATAAAACCATCAAAGCCTGTCAAAGTTGGATTACTGCAACGGAGTCCTGTCCGGGGTTCCCAGTAAAGCCCCGGACAGGCTCCAGTATGTGCAGCACTCGGCTGCCAGGGTGCTCGCTCACACCAAGCCCTGGCAGCACATCACCCCACCCTGATCCACCTCCACTGGCTCCCAGTCGAGCACGTATCACCGATAAACTCCTTCTTCTGACTTACCAGTCCCTCGCCCCCCAATACCTGTCTGACCTTCTCCGCTACCACTCCATCCCGGAAGCTAAGACCATCTGGACAGGATCTCCTCTCCACCCCCCGCACCAGGTTGCGGACTTCTGGTGACAGAGCCTTCAGTGTGGCACCCCCCACCCTCTGGAACTCTCTCCCCCCCGAAATCCGCAGCGCCCCGACCCTGGACATTTTCAAAAAAGCCCTCAAAACGCACCTTTTCACCGAGGCTTTCCCCACTAGTTAGTTTAAAAGGTTTATTTTTCCCCCCCCCCCCCCCCCTACCCGACTTGTAAAGCGACCTTGGGTTTCCTGAAAGGCGCTATGAAAATATTATATATTATTATTATTTATTATTAAAGTGATTCTGATAACGATGCTCACCTTCCTGCCTTCCAGGAATTTGAGCGCTGTGCCGATGTTGGAGACCCAGTGGATCCTCTTCAGCTGACGGCCTTGCTCACAGGGCTGCACACACACACACACACACACACACACACACACACACACACACACACACACACACACACACACACACAAGTTAGCATGGTTTAAAACATGGCCATTCGGTGGAGCCGCCGGCCGCTCAGCGA
>NW_027262459.1:0-29896 GCF_902827115.2 Pseudochaenichthys georgianus
ACACACACACCACAACACCACACACACACACACACCCTAAAAAAAAGGTTTTATGATTGCTACTGACTACTCGTTGTCCAGTGCTTATAAAGAGCACTAATCAACAGTAGACATGTGGGGGGGGGGGGGGGGGGTACGAACCCGACAACTAAACCTGTACTTGATTGAAAGTCCACCTCTTGCAGTTTAACAAATGCTCGTACATGAGAACACTTTGATGATCAATCATTATAAAACATATATATATATTATTCTGAAATGGACCAATCTGCCAACGACTACTTTACTGTCTTTCACTATATTTAGATGAGAATACTTTTCTACTTTCACTTGAGGAACATTTTGAATGCAGGACTTTCACTGTAACAGAGTATTCCTACACTCTGGTACTTCTACTTTACTCAAGTACAAGATCTGAGTACTTCTACTTTTACTCAAGTACAAGACCTGAGTACTTCTACTTTTACTCAAGTACAAGATCTGAGTACTTCTACTTTTACTCAAGTACAAGATCTGAGTACTTCTACTTTTACTCAAGTACAAGACCTGAGTACTTCTACTTTTACTCAAGTACAAGACCTGAGTACTTCTACTTTTACTCAAGTGCAAGACCTGAGTAATTCCACTTTACTAAAGTACAAGACCTGAGTACATCTACTTTACTAAAGTACAAGACCTGAGTACTTCTACTGTTACTCAAGTACAAGACCTGAGTACTTTCTACTGTTACTCAAGTGCAAGACCTGAGTACATCTACTTTACTAAAGTACAAGATCTGAGTACTTCTACTTTTACTCAGTGCAAGACCTGAGTAATTCCACTTTATAAAGTACAAGACCTGAGTACATCTACTTTACTAAAGTACAAGACCTGAGTACTTCTACTGTTACTCAAGTACAAGACCTGAGTACTTCTACTGTTACTCAAGTGCAAGACCTGAGTACATCTACTTTACTAAAGTACAAGATCGAGTACTTCTACTTTTACTCAAGTGCAAGACCTGAGTAATTCCACTTTACTAAAGTACAAGACCTGAGTACATCTACTTTACTAAAGTACAAGACCTGAGTACTTCTACTGTTACTCAAGTACAAGACCTGAGTACTTCTACTGTACTCAAGTACAAGACCTGAGTAACTTCTACTTTTACTCAAGTGCAAGACCTGAGTAATTCCACTTTACTAAAGTACAAGACCTGAGTACATCTACTTTACTAAAGTACAAGACCTGAGTACTTCTACTGTTACTCAAGTACAAGACCTGAGTACTTCTACTTTTACTCAAGTACAAGACCTGAGTACTTCTGCTGTTACTAAAGTACAAGACCTGAGTACTTCTACTGTTACTCAAGTACAAGACCTGAGTACTTCTACTTTTACTCAAGTACAAGACCTGAGTACTTCCACTTTACTAAAGTACAAGACCTGAGTACTTCTACTTTACTCAAGTACAATATCTGAGTACTTCTACTTTTACTCAAGTACAAGACCTGAGTACTTCTACTTTTACTCAAGTACAAGACCTGAGTACTTCTACTTTACTCAAGTACAAGACCTGAGTACTTCTACTTTACTCAAGTACAAGACCTGAGTACTTCTACTTTACTCAAGTACAAGACCTGAGTACTTCTACTTTACTCAAGTACAAGACCTGAGTACTTCTACTTTTACTCAAGTGCAAGACCTGAGTAATTCCACTTTACTAAAGTACAAGACCTGAGTACATCTACTTTACTAAAGTACAAGACCTGAGTACTTCTACTGTTACTCAAGTACAAGACCTGAGTACTTCTACTGTTACTCAAGTGCAAGACCTGAGTAATTCCACTTTACTAAAGTACAAGACCTGAGTACATCTACTTTACTAAAGTACAAGATCTGAGTACTTCTACTTTTACTCAAGTGCAAGACCTGAGTAATTCCACTTTACTAAAGTACAAGACCTGAGTACTTCTACTGTTACTCAAGTACAAGACCTGAGTACTTCTACTGTTACTCAAGTGCAAGACCTGAGTAATTCCACTTTACTAAAGTACAAGACCTGAGTACATCTACTTTACTAAAGTACAAGACCTGAGTACTTCTACTGTTACTCAAGTACAAGACCTGAGTACTTCTACTTTTACTCAAGTGCAAGACCTGAGTAATTCCACTTTACTAAAGTACAAGACCTGAGTACATCTACTTTACTAAAGTACAAGACCTGAGTACTTCTACTGTTACTCAAGTACAAGACCTGAGTACTTCTACTTTTACTCAAGTACAAGACCTGAGTACTTCCACTTTACTAAAGTACAAGACCTGAGTACTTCTACTGTTACTCAAGTACAAGACCTGAGTACTTCTACTTTACTCAAGTACAAGACCTGAGTACTTCCACTTTACTAAAGTACAAGACCTGAGTACTTCTACTTTACTCAAGTACAATATCTGAGTACTTCTACTTTTACTCAAGTACAAGACCTGAGTACTTCTACTTTTACTCAAGTACAAGACCTGAGTACTTCTACTTTACTCAAGTACAATACCTGAGTACTTCTACTTTACTAAAGTACAAGACCTGAGTACTTCTACTTTACTCAAGTACAAGACCTGAGTACTTCTACTTTACTAAAGTACAAGACCTGAGTACTTCTACTGTTACTCAAGTACAAGACCTGAGTACTTCTACTTTTACTCAAGTACAAGACCTGAGTACTTCTACTTTTACTCAAGTACAAGACCTGAGTACTTCTACTTTACTAAAGTACAAGACCTGAGTACTTCTACTTGACTAAAGTACCAGATCTGAGTACTTCTACTTTACTAAAGTACAAGACCTGAGTACTTCTACTTTACTAAAGTACAAGACCTGAGTACTTCTACTTTACTAAAGTACAAGACCTGAGTACTTCTACTGTTACTCAAGTACAAGACCTGAGTACTTCTACTGTTACTCAAGTACAAGACCTGAGTACTTCTACTTTACTAAAGTACAAGACCTGAGTACTTCTACTTTTACTCAAGTACAAGACCTGAGTACTTCCACTTTACTAAAGTACAAGACCTGAGTATTTCTACTTTACTAAAGTACAAGACCTGAGTACTTCTACTTTACTAAAGTACAAGACCTGAGTACTTCTACTGTTACTCAAGTACAAGACCTGAGTACTTCTACTTTTACTCAAGTACAAGACCTGAGTACTTTTACTTGACTAAAGTACAAGACCTGAGTACTTCTACTTTTACTCAAGTACAAGATATGAGTACTTCTACTTTACTAAAGTACAAGACCTGAGTACTTGTACTTTACTAAAGTACAAGACCTGAGTACTTCTACTTTTACTCAAGTACAAGACCTGAGTACTTCCACTTTACTCAAGTACCAGACCTGAGTACTTCTACTGTTACTCAAGTACAAGACCTGAGTACTTCCACTTTACTCAAGTACCAGACCTGAGTACTTCTACTTTTACTCAAGTACAAGACCTGAGTACTTCTACTGTTACTAAAGTACAATACCTGAGTACTTCTACTGTTACTCAAGTACAAGACCTGAGTACTTCCACTTTACTCAAGTACCAGACCTGAGTACTTCTACTGTTACTCAAGTACAAGACCTGAGTACTTCTACTTTACTAAAGTACCAGACCTGAGTACTTCTCCCACCTCTCTCTAACCCATGCTCGTCGTACATGTTGAGGAAATACAGGCTGCATGAATCCATTTTAACTTCTACATCTTTAGAAACACACACATTGTATCCCTCGTGTTTCTCTTGATCACGTGATGTGTGTATCCTCACCTGGTATCGGTCGGAGTGGATGTCCTCAGATGTTCGGGGGGGGGAGGTGGGAGACCCTGCTTCCCGCTTGATATGAAGAGAGAGGGAAAGAGACTAGAAAGAAAAAGGAGAAGCAACAAAGAGTCAAATGAAGGATTTAAGCAACTAAACTCTCTTAAAACTCACAAGCAGGAAATGAGATGTCTGACCTTGGGCGTCCTCATCAGGTGGCTGTGCTGCACGGAGGTCACGCTGCAGAGGGAGACGGTCACATGTTATAAAAGCCCTTTCCTGTCGGGGTATACAGGTCACACAGATGCCTATTTGTATTTATTTATTTAATTGTGAATTTTGAATGTCCATGTTTGTACTAGTGTTTTCCTTCTTAAAATGTTTTTGAAATATTTTGAGATTTGGTTGAGCCGGGTGTACTTGTACTTGTACTAGTCCTTTATTAGAGATGTGTCTGTTGTTTGTGTCAGGATGGAACCCTTTTCTTTTTCTCTGCAAACAGAATCTACCTACGGGTCCAAATAAACAACCTGAACCTGAACCTGAACCTGAACCTGAACCTGAGCCTGAAATAATCTGCAAAGGCTAAAATAAAAAGTTCCCCCGCCTGAAACGCCTCCATTGGACTCCTTTGTTTACTTCCTAAGCATAGTGATATAAATATGTAACACACGCACTTCTATTGGCTAGGGCTCCAACACATTGTACGTGATAGGCTAAGGGGCGGGACATCTCTAAGCTGGTTGACCAATCACAACAGAGCCGGCCAGCTAACCAATCACAGCAGACTGGGCTCTGGTTTCAGACAGAGGGTGAAAAGAGGTGCAGGCAGTATGAGAGAAATGAAGAGCTTTGTGAACATTAAGACATTAAGACATTAAGACATGTCCCAGGAGAGACACAGATACAGATACTGCATGAACCTGAACATGAGCAGAGTGGGGCCCCTTTAAAAACAGAAGCCACACACAAATCAGCTCCACCATGTTCCTAAACATACAAACTCAATATCGTCTTTTAAATGTCCCTCTGCTTTTATCTTGTCTAAATGTGTGTCTGTGTATAACCTCATTTTACTCTTTCTCACTTTATGTCTATCACACACACGCACGCACGCACGCACGCACACACACACACACACACACACACACACACACACACACACACACACACACACACACACACACACACACACACACACACACACACACACACACACACACACACACACACACACACACACACACACACACACACAGTGGCCAAGTTCAATTTGAAACCATTACTGTCCACGGAGCGGTCGTTAAGCAGATTTGGAGTGTAATGTCTTTATTGGAGGAATCATTCTTCTGGTCTAAGCAGCAGGTAATGTGTGTGTGCCTCCATGTGTGTGTGTGTGTGTGTGTGTGTGTGTGTGTGTGTGTGTGTGTCGGGCTCAAAGCAGCCATTAGTGGGACATTACCCCCCCCCCCCTGCTGTGTGATTGGTCGCCTGGAGGCCGGCGGCTGTGATATGAAATATGTAGGGAACAATGAGGCGGCTTGTAAACAGGTGACAGAGGAGACGGGAGAAACCACCTCGAGGGGGAAGGGGGGGGGGCTTACAGCGACAAAATCTGTCAACGTTTAATATCACCTGAAAGGGGGACATAATAGGGATGCATAAGAGGAAGACAAAGACAAATGGGTAAATGATGAGGAGAGAAGTGGAGAGGAAATGGTTTGAGGAAGGATGAACCAGGAGGAGACTCAAATCAAGGCGGCAGAAGGACGATGTGGATGGAAGTGGGTTCAGATTGAATACCTGGTTTGTGTGTGTGCCAGTTTGGTGAGTTCCTGCTGCATGTGCTCCTGCAGATCTGCTGGTCTGAGAACAGCCTGGCACACCGGACACATCGGAGCCTGGGCGTCGTACAGAGCCTTCACTTTACCTGAGGAGAGAGAGAGAGAGAGAGAGAGAGAGAGAGAGAGAGAGAGAGAGAGAGAGAGTCAAAGGAGGCGATAAAAGGCTGCAGATGGAAACATTAGGGACTACACAATAAAACCCACAACACAATAACAACGACGACAAAGACGGACACACAGCTACAGTAGCAACCTAGTACTCATGTGTGAGCACTTGTGTTATATTGCACCCTTTCTCTCCTCTGAGATTAATGTACTTGTATGCATGGTTCTTGTTTAAGTAAATACATAAAACGAATTTAACTGTAGTGTGATTCTTAATACAACAGTTTACCGCAGATGCCTTTATCTACTTCCTTACTGAACAGATACCTCGACGTCCAAGTTAGTCAATTATCTCCTTTGAAGCCACTCACTGTAAGTGTGTACGGTATTTAATAGCGCAGGATTTTCTTTGATCCAATCACTAAACTCAACCGAACATTGTTTAATTCTTTCTTCACAAAACTCATGCTCAGATAGTAAAGAAAATCAAATTGTGTATTTATGCCATTATGATTAGGCTTTGGAATTACACATCAACTATGAATTATGCCTTCATCAAGCTCTGAGACGGCGACGATCCTTTTCCAATGGCACCCCAGGATTTGTAAAAGGCCTTTTTGTCATATTTCTGTCTTATGCACAACGGTTAAGAAGTACTGTTTGGAAAGGAACATCGTTACGTCAGAAACCTACAAAGAAGTGAAGAAGTGAAATAGTGCACGTCACAATGGTGCAAATAAATGCAGAAATAAGTCAACTATATTCAAGGTAAAGTGGACTCTGAGTGTTTTTAATTGGATCCAAACAAAAATAAAATAAAATAAAACATCACGTGTGTGCACGTGCACGTGCACGTGCATGTGCACGTGTGTGCAGTAATTAACTTTCTTTTTTGCATATAGCAGTCAGTGTTCAGACAAATGTGTTTCCACGACAGCAACACTTAACATATACGTATGATTTCTGCAGGTGAGCACACCCTCAGTAGACACACACACACACCACACACACACACACACACACACACACACACACACACACACACACACACACACACACACACACACACACACACACACACACACACACAGACCGACTGCGATGGCCCCCTGCTGTCAGTGTGTTGACATCATAGGCTGTCAATAGGAACATTACCCACGAGGGGCCCTCGCCCCATTGGGCCCCGCTGATGGATTACAGCGATAAGCAGCCAGCTGGGAGCCGAGGAGCTCCACTATATCAAGATTTTACCTAGTAGATGAGGTGATTCACTCCTGAACGCCATCAATCACACGCACACTGCTAGTAGGCCAGATAATTCCCCATCTCTGCAGTCACAACACAATTTAACACTTTTAAATACACAACGTTTCCACTAAGTGAGCAGCATGGAGGACTTAGGGTCCTGTTTTCCAAACTCTGGACTAAGACTCTCCCCAGCTGAAAGACATCCATCTTAAAACAAGAAAATATGTGTTTTGAGGAGATAAAAGATTATAGTGTTATAATCTGACCGTGCAGTGAGACGATTACACTTAATCGGATTTTTGTAAGCTAACTTTTGAAATAAGAATAATATATAGATTCTAGAAAAGTGACCAATGTCTTGAAGTAAGCAACAAAAAGGCAGATTTGTTAATACTTTACACAATACACATTTTTTACTTTACAAGTACAAATAATTCCTTAAAAATAAGTAACGTGGTTTAGACCAAAGTGTCTCTTGCAGAAATGTATCTGGAAAATACCTTTTTTTAAGATGTAAGGCTAACAAAGTAAGAACGAGGAAGGCAAATATTCTTAAAAACAGCTTCAGCATCTTACACAAGCGACTCGCTTATTATATTCCAGAAATATATTGTTTCCTGAAAAGGTTTAGTTGTAACCGAGTATTTTTCCGGCTTTTGGAATAACAGAATACATGTAGTGGGATTATTAGTAACTGTTTTCTGTTACAGTCAGACACATATTATTTAAATACTACAAAATGTAATTAAAAATGTTTTCAGAATAGACTTTTAAAGTAACCCTCCCAACCCTGCACGTACATTGCAAACATGGCCCCTCCCACACTATTACATCTGATGTTTGTGCGGAGCAGAGGTGAATTGTTGAGTGGGGGGGAGAGGCTGCAGTCAGAGAGGGGAGAGGGGGGAGCTCGTCCAAAAAGTGTACCAATAAAACACCTGAAAATCAAATCCCAATGCTCTTATCGCGGCGCCATTCAGAGACGTTATCTGTGCAGGTAATGTGGTTATAAATTCAATTTCAGCTCCGAGATTTCATTGTTTACTGATGCCTGCATGTTCCGGGCGGCGGAGCGCGGAAAGCCCGGGAACGCTCGATGCGTGTCGGGAAAAGTCATTTAGGTTTCCGCGAGGGGATGCAAAAAAGACGAGAGAGAGAAAGAGAGGAGGGAGCGGGGGGGGGGGGGGAGCGGGAGAACTGTCACTCTCCCAAGGACACCTGACTCCACTTTCTATTTTCCAACACATGTTTTATTTAGAGGCCATTTGGTCCTGTTTGGTGCCTCATTACGGGGTCTCAGAGCTCCACTGATGTCAGGGGGACGCCGCTTCAGACACACATCGACGTCTACTCTCATCGCGTTGCTGGTGATTTGGAGTGAACTGCGAAAACTCCTGATCCCCTCAAAATGTAGTATCCTAGATTTAGACACATGGGCATCACTTAGGGGGATCTATCTTCTGATAGAAACACAACTTGCAGCACCTATTTTCACCCTCTGTCTGAAACCGGAGCCCTGTCTGCTCTGATTGTCCTGCTCTGTTGTGATTGGTCAACTGCTTAGAGATGTTCACGTAGCCAATAGAAGCACGAGTGTTACATACTGATGTCACTATGTTACAGAAGTAAACAAAGGAGTCCAATGGAGGCGTTTCAGGCAGGGGAACGATGAGCATTGCAGACCATTTACATACACCAAAACCTATATAACATAACACACAACAAGAAGCGGAAAACCTTAAAAAGCATAACACGGCCTGTTTCTTAATTTTAAATTGCGAAGCGTCTAATGTTGACAATTAAATCTAATGGAGTAAAAAGTAGAATATTTGCTTCAGATTGGAGAGGAGGGAAAGTATCTAGCGACAGAGGCTCAGGGGTGGGATTGGCTTGGGAACCAAAGGGTTTCAAGTTCAAGTCCCGATTGGACCAAGTAACAAGTAAAATGTAGTGAAGTAAAAATTACATTAATAGTTAGTTTGGGAACTGAAGGCTCACCGGTTCAAGTCCCAAACGGCCCATGTAACGAGTGTCGTCAAAAAAAGGAAGTGGGGTTAAAAGAGCAATACTTGTTGGCCTGGGAACTTTAGGCTTCAGGGTTCAAGTCCCAATCAGACAAAAGCACAATATGTGTTGGTTTGGGTTCCGAAAGGACGCTGGTTCGAGGCACGTTTGGGCCGGGTAAATAATGTTTTAAATGTAGCCGCCTGGGAACCGAAGGGTCTACTGTTCATGTCCAGATCGAACCAAGGAACTCAAGTCCAAAAATGTAGTGGAGTAAAAATGATAATACTTGTTGATGTAGGGATATGAGGCGAGATCAGAAAAAATAACAAAAAGAAGAATTAAAAGTACAATAGTCGTTCAATTCAAAAGAACTAATTCATGTCAAACAAATCGAGTGGTGTAAAATCCAGTATTGTTGTAAAAACTACAATATTACAGAGGGTGGACTGGTCTGGTGTGTTCAGGTCCTGTTCGTGCATGTGCGTGTCCGTCCTATAAGTGAAGTGATGTAAACACAGTACAGTGAATATCTAATTTCCCCTTAGGGATTATTCAAGTATGTCTTCAAATTGAAACCCTCAAGTAAAGTCCCTTAACTGTGTGCAGTCCTTGAGTGAATGTACTTTCCAACTCTCTGTGTGCCGACATGCTTTTGCGGCAGCCTGACAGCGTCCTCATAAGTGACAGTTGTCGGTTCACGACCACCTTTTTTACACGTCTCCATCCACCCCCACATAAACCCTGTCAGTGTGAGTCAGCCTCAGCCCCTCTTCAGCCTGGGGGGTCTCAGACACACAACAGGGGGCTGTAAAAGCTGCCTGGAGGGCTTGTTAACCGCTCCCTCGCTACGGCAACTGGCTGGGATGCATCGGCCGTCTCTCTGTGGACGATGTGCTGAGTTTCACTGGCTCGTCTCCTAATGGATTCCCTGTCTCTGTCTCCGATTGTTTCCCCTGTTTTCTGTCTTCGTGTCTCGCCAGTTCAGGACCTCCTCTCCTGGATGTCTAGTCTTTGTCCAGCTGCTCTGTGCACTTACTGTTCCCACTGGGGAGGATGCTTATCTTTGCTTCATTCGGGGGGTTGTTGTAATGAAACCTAATTTCACTTTTATCCCAAACTATTCTCCTAACCACTTTACAACGGTCAGTGGTGGAATCTACGAGTATCATGGAAAATAAATCAATTTACTCTGCATATTTTCACGATGGAGATCAGCATATAAACCCAAATACAATCTCTTATCTCCTCCTCGATGTCAAGAAACCCCATTCGAGCGCGATCACGAGCGTCTCACGGACACGCTAAACTTCCCGTCCCTTCATCACACCAATGATTGATGGTTGAAATCCAGTTTCTGTTGCTCTGCACGAAGACGTGGACATCGAGGCCAACAGAGGGATCAGAAACCCGCTGACAAATCCTTAAAGCGCCGCGCCCCCCCCGAGGGCCCGGTAATGGCCGATGCCAGCGCCCATATGACGGCTGCCAGTTCTGCTGATGCAGACGGAGCGAGATGCCTAACGTGACCTTTAGTGAATGCCACATCGCATCAGGCTGGACGTCACCCGCTGACATTATGCCGGGGCATGAAAAGGCTGTTCTGCAGGGGGGGCACGGTGACGAATAAACACCCCCCCTCCCCCGGGGACAAACCTGTGGACGGGCTGTAATTCTGATTGACGTGAGGAGGATCGGATGTCTTTGAATGGCAGGAGGACAGAAAAGACTGGGAAGACTGAAGCGTTGACTTTAATTAAATGTATTAAAGGTCCCTCAGATATATACAAAACATGGCTCTGAAGTGTGCTGATTCTCTGTCTGTTACTTTAGATGAAAATAAGGAGCCCCTCCCCACGCCCCTCTGAGAGACATTTGGTTACAAAGAACTCAATGGTGCTCTAGAGGAGATTCAGGTGATAAGGGGGGGGGGGGTTACCTTGTTGCTGATTGGCTAATGGTTACTCAAGACAATACATTGTTATGACATCACAAAGTGGCCAAAATCTATAGAAATGGATCAAAAAGAGAGAAAATCTTTGTTCCTGAAACTTTCAGAGTCTCTTTCCACAGAGGGGACACATGTTGATGTAGAAGAGACATGAAGAAGAGGGGACACATGTTGATGTAGAAGAGACATGAAGAAGAGGGGACACATGTTGATGTAGAAGAGACATGAGGAAGAGGGGACACATGTTGATGTAGAAGAGACATGAAGAAGAGGGGACACATGTTGATGTAGAAGAGACATGAAGAAGAGGGGACACATGTTGATGTAGAAGAGACATGAAGAAGAGGGGACACATGTTGATGTAGAAGAGACATGAGGAAGAGGGGACACATGTTGATGTAGAAGAGACATGAAGAAGAGGGGACACATGTTGATGTAGAAGAGACATGAAGAAGAGGGGACACATGTTGATGTAGAAGAGACATGAAAAAGAGGGGACACATGTTGATGTAGAAGAGACATGAAGAAGAGGGGACACATGTTGATGTAGAAGAGACATGAAGAAGAGGAGACACATGTTGATGTAGAAGAGACATGAAGAAGAGGGGACACATGTTGATGTAGAAGAGACATGAAGAAGAGGGGACACATGTTGATGTAGAAGAGACATGAAGAAGAGGGGACACATGTTGATGTAGAGGAGACATGAAGAAGAGGGGACACATGTTGATGTAGAAGAGACATGAAGAAGAGGGGACACATGTTGATGTAGAAGAGACATGAAGAAGAGGGGACACATGTTGATGTAGAGGAGACATGAAGAAGAGGGGACACATGTTGATGTAGAAGAGACATGAAGAAGAGGGGACACATGTTGATGTAGAGGAGACATGAAGAAGAGGGGACACATGTTGATGTAGACGAGACATGAAGAAGAGGATTTAGCATAATGGGGGACCTTTAAGTCAACAGATTTCACACAACTGTATTATATATTATATATTGTATTAGTATTTCCATTGTATGCTACTGTGTACTTCTACTCCACTACAGTTCAGAGGTAAATCGTGTACTTCTACTCCACTACATGTATTTAATCCCTTTAGTTACTTCACAGATGGATGAATGATGTGAAATATAATCAAGTGTTGAATCAGACTTTAGTTCCACCTGGAGTAAATCCACCAGCTACCCTGCAGTCTACAAAGTACTTCAGACTAGCTGCACCTTCACCAGCTACCCTGCAGTCTACAAAGCCATTCAGACTAGCTGCACCTTCACCAGCTACCCTGCAGTCTACAAAGCACACTCGTATTTTACTGTTTAACATTTCGAGTACTAACCCTATGTCTACACTCTGGTATTTCTACTTTCACTCAGTACAAGATGTGAGTACTTCTCCCACCTCTGAGAGCAAGCATCCAGGCGAGGATGTGGCGCTTGTTGTGCTTCGCCTTGTTTTCTCCCCGGCGATAAAGTGCTGAGACAACTCACTCCAACTGGCATCATTACCCCAATCATCAAACAATCCTCTAAGCACATCAGAAATCCCTCCATAAAGCCATAACAAGCACAGACTCTATATAACCAGTGGGCATGTGGGGGCATGGCGGGGGGGGCGGAGCTAACGCTTGGCGGCTGACTCTGCGCGGTGGGTTGCGTAGGCAGGTCCTTGGCACACTTTCAGAGGAGATGGAGGGCTATAAAAGCCATTGGCTCCTGCCACACCTGTACCCACCCTGTCCCGCGGCCTGCTTCCTATTTAACAGCATCACATGCAGGATATTAGTCAGGGCTTTTCGCCGTCTGTGAGGTAGGGCTAACCTCTGAAGCGGAGGGGGGGGAGGGGAAAGTATGCAGGCCGCCGTTTGTTTTTTATTGGGGAAATAATGGCCTATTGAGAGGTTGGGTATTTAATGAGCAACATAATAGGCCCTGTAGTAACACATCTGCTCTGAGAGTCATTTCCTCGGCTTTCAAAGGCTGCTGCTCCCGCCTTTGAAACGGCGACTTCAGTTGCTTTCCACTTCGAGATATCTGCTTTTTATTAATTGCAGAATTGCTACAGCGGTAATACACAACATACACATGTGCCGCGATAGGCTCCATGTTCGGTGCTAACCACGTTCAAAAACACTTCCTCTCCTGGCTTGACCTCAAATCTCTCTCGATCTAATTCTAGCATCCTTCAAAATGTTCCCCTGCACTCCTAAATTAATTGCTGCGGAGGACACGGGAACATTTTTGTCAGATTTTGCCCGATGCTTCTGTCGAGGAAAGTCACCAGATTAGGCAAAACCTTGACATTTTCTTCAAAATCTATTCTCAAATTAAAAATAAACCGTGTGCAGCCGCATCCTCGTAAAACTTAAAATGCTGCGTGCCTTATTCTAACTAAAGGACTCATCTGCAACTCAAAGCCGAATAACGAAAAATGTGTAAAATATTGCACTGAACAGCCGTTTATGCTTATTAGAGATCTCACGGCGTAAACACAACATACACATGCGCTCTCCAACGCTTTAGTCACGAAAAGCATCCAAATGAAAGCTTTAAATAATCACTGGATTCTGCACTTTCAAATGTGGACAGGAATAAACAGTGTGCAGTCAGCACATCCTGTTGAAACAATACACCCCGCGCTGCTTAAATAAGCATAGAACCATCATCTCAGTCACATGACACACATATGTGTGCCCCTCTTCAAAACCGGCCTTAAGACCCTCTTCTTTCGGCAGGCCTTCGAATAAACTTTGAGCACGGTACACCTGGAGTACTGCCATTTTTATCGCTATCTCCGACTTTTATTTTTGTACTCTATTTTATATTTTATTTTTTGATTTCTTATTATTATTACAATTATTTGTCTTTTATCTCAAAGCGTATCAGTATCCCTTGTTGTGAAGCACTTCGAGATTTGTCTTGGCAGATGAGAAGCGCTATATAAATTAAATATATTATTATTATTATTATTATATCTGCTTTTTACCGGTTGCAGAATTGAAACGCCGTGAATACACAACATCCACACGTGCTGCTACAAGCTGCTCAATCCCAACCGCAGACCCACAAAGACACGCTTCCTCTCCTGGCTTGACCTCCAATCTGTCCAATCTAATTCCAGCATCCTTCAAACCCCCCCCCCCCCCCCTCCCCCGCCCCTCACTCTGCAATCAATGGTGTTTAATGTATTAAAGACACTCGCCGCAACCACGGCAACCTTTGGCCCTTGCACGAATCAATGCCTCGTTAGACCTCTAATGATCATTCATTGACTAATAAGATCTGTATCAACCTCTTGTGGAACATTGATTGGCCTTTGGCCCTCTGTAGTGCTCCCGGGGTTACGTTGACACACAGACGTAAGTCCCGGGGAGTCGGGAGATGAGAAAGCTCCCGGACAGGAATCCGAAAGCTCAAATGGACTCATTGTGAAGCACCTCAGGCCGAGAGCCTTTTCCGCCGCCCGGCAGATCAATGGACATCAGCTCCGACCACAGGGCCGCCTCGCCCTCGTCTTCTCCATTAGTCGCCGCGATTGCTCCATCAGGTGCGGGCGTGGCTGCGCATGTGTGTGTCCAATCATCTGGTTGATGGAGAGTGGACAGGATAGCTGCGTCCCTGCGACCATATTGTCCTCCTCAGGCCCCGAGGGCAAAGATCGAAGGCTGCCTCCGCCTCGCTCCAACCAATCAATCTGGCCCTCATTGAGATGCATGGCTCAATGATCTTTGATAGGGACTTACAGATTGGAGAGAGCGAGAGGAAGTCAGAGGGGGGAGTTCGCATTGTCCTTGGGTGCTTGCAGTAATACGAGGCTACTTACAAGCCACCTCATAAGGGAATGTCAGCAGGTCCGTTTGAGGAGTTCTGTCTATTCATTCCTGTTTGGGGCAGAGTCTAAAAGTCGAATCAGCTATTTTATTTGTTCAACATTGACCGTCTGAAAGCAAGAACCCGTTGGCGTGTTTGAAAAGCAATAAATCACCAACAAATAGGACAACCAGAAACACGAGGAAGAGACTTTTTCTCAAATGTCCATCGGTTCCTAAAAGGGTCATGTGAGGTAAATACTATCAGGGAAGTTAAGTATATCGAAGCGTACAAATGGTGATGAATTAAAATCAGTGTAATCACCGTGCCTTATTTAATTGTTAAGGTTTTTGTATGGTTTAAAGCATAATGTGGTATACTATTCCAAATACTTCTTATAGTTCTCACGATTCTAACCATACATGTTCCATAGAGGTAGAGGATGTGCAGTGAAAAGCCAGGCCAGAGTGGCGATATGACAGCAGCAAAAAGAGGACAGGCTTTAGAGCAGGGGTGTCAAACTCAATTTCACCACGGGCCACATCAGCATTATGGTTGCACTTAAAGGGCCGGTTGTAACTTTAAGACTATATAAAAATGCATATATATAAATTAGTGCTGTCAAAATTATCGCGTTAACGGCGGTAATTATTTTTTTGAATTAATTGCGTTAAAATATTTAACGCATTTAACGCATGTGCAGAATGGCCCGCCCCATACGTGCCACCAGTGGCAGCGCCAGGGTATGGCTGGGGTAGGCTACACCCATACCAAGAAATGGCTTAGCCCCACCTTGAAAAATGATGTTAAAGTAAGCAAAATAAAGTCTGCCAACTCGCGCGGAGTAAATTGCACAGACAGCAGTTAGTAAGATTGATTTCAGTAGCCACGGTTTTGAAAACTTTTGTCACGTAGTGATCGTCTTCTCAATAGAACATCTTTGTTAACGGCGTGGTGTTGTTGCAGGAAGTCCCGACGCAGAATACTCTTGCTGTAGTACAGGAGGTAACACATAACTGGTACGCAGGTTATGTGCGTAATCTGAAATGCGTACCGTCACTTGTGTCACAAAGCGCATTTGCGTACCGACGTACTTGTGAAGCTTTTCCAGAAGGCGGTTCGATCACCGGACGACAGAGTCGGTCTCCGTGTGCACAGACAGGGCTGCTGTTAACGTCGGTCTGTACAACGGAACTGTGCCAAAACTACGCCAACCGGCTGCGGAGGGAGACTCCCCCCCTCACTGGAGAACTGCGCTAAAACAGCTGATCACAACGTTCACACTCTGTGGTCATGAAGTACTCCACTAGCCGCCGCCCCCCCCCCTCTGTCGACTTTCCTGAAGTACTCCACTAGCGCCCCCCCCCCCCCCTCTGTCGACTTTCCTGAAGTACTCCCCCGTTGATAGAAATCAACACGTAATGAATTAAGACCCCGCGGTTTGATGATTGATGGGTGGGTTGTCTTTCATTTTGACATGCAGAAAAATGTTATAATAAACATAGATACTGTATGTTAAATGGATATATCCGCCTGCTTTCATTTATCTTTCCATTCCCAACAATATACATAAATAAATGGCATATTTTGGACATAGTTTGAATGGTGATTAATCATGATTAATTAATTTTTAAGCTGTGATTAATCTGATTAAAAATGTTAATCGTTTGACAGCCCTAATATATATATAAAATAATGTTATTGCCTCTGCATTGGATTATTATCGGACAGGGTAATAACTTCATAATTAACTACGTCTGAAAGCAGAAGTCTAGGGGAAATAATTGCAAGTCTCTTCAGTGAGCATGTCACAAAATGATTTAAAAAGAAAAAAAGTGAAATCATGAAAGAAAAAAAGTCTAATTCTGAGAAAAAAGTCAAATGAGAGATGCATTGTGGGACATGTAGTTTGTGTGCTTCTGTAAATCAGCCTGTAACCGTTCTTTGCAAGCTCTTGTGGGGCCGCATAAAATGAAGTCGCGGGCCGGATTTGGCCCCCGGGCCTTGAGTTTGACACCCCTGCTTTAGACGCTAAATGAACACTCGATGTCTTCCCAGCGATGTGGGGAATTACGTAAGAACAAAATTGTGTTCAAGAGATTTGACCCAAAATGATGGATCCATGAAGACTTACATTACCCCCACGATGTTCCCGTCTGTCCCCTTCCCTCACCCCGCCGTCTATCCGCCGTCAGCAGTTATGATCCTCCAAAAGTTGAGACGTAATCGAGCTGATACTCCGGGCGGCAAATGCCAGATCCAGACGTTGACATGTGTGTTCTGTCTGTCGCAGTCAGAGCGTCGGATCTCTGCTGACGGAGGACAGGAGACGGCGGCCTGTCACTCACTCTGAAGGCCTGTCACTCAGCCTTCAGACTGCTCAGAGATCAGCTCCGTCAACACACTGCAGGGAATCTAGTGCCAATATACATTTCAGTTTAATCTGTCCCAGGGGGGGCGGTTGTTCTGGTGCCCCCCCTCACATTTTAAACCCACTTCAGAGATAATATATAGGTGATATGTCAAAAATGTACCGTACCATCGAAAAGTAGTGATCCAGCTGCAACCACAAGGGTGCTACTGTCGAGTCTTTTTGCCGATAACAACGTTTTTTTTTGTTGCCGTAACGGAAAGTGAAATTGGCACGAAAAGCTGCAGGTTTGTTTGCGCCTCAATGAGTGGCTTCCTCTATAAGAAGTCCCTCGTGAACTCATGTGTACGCCTGCTGTGAAGCACTTATATTTAATGTACCGGAATTATGGCTGCAATATTTTTCCGTGTGCAAATGTACTTTGTGTGGGTTGAACCAAAACTATACGTCATCATTGTGAATGTGTGTGTGTGTGTGTGTGTGTGTGTGTGTGTGTGTGTGCTACACAGATCACAAACCCTCATTAGAGGCTAATTGATTGGCTCTATAAATACAGATCACTATTACCAGGGCCACTGATTAACACAACTCTATACTCTCTCTTATATTATCCCATCCTCTCCTCCCTCTCTTTTTCTCATTAGTGGTTAATAGGGCTGAAATTAGGGTCTCGCTCCGTTGCCTGCGTCGTTGAGTGCTAACTGTTTCCAACCCGTCTCAGATCAGCAGTGTGTCGCCGTGTGTTGAACTCACTGAAGAGTTTCATTTGGACTCATCAGGGAAACTACGACAACAACTGGAAGAGCAATTGCAGAACCAACGATGCATTCAAATGCGCCTGGGAGAGGCTAAGGGGAGGGACATCTCTAAGCGGTTGACCAATCACAACAGAGCCGGCCAGCTGAGCCAATCAGAGCAGACTGGGCTCTGGTTTCAGACAGAGGGCGAAAAGAGGTCACATGTCACAGTAGAGCAGTGGTTCTCAAACTTTTTCTGTCAGGCCCCCCCAACACCCAGGTCTCTCTCTCTCTCTCTCTCTCTCTCATGATTTTCTTTTTTTTGTGTCATAAAATTTTTTCCTCCTGGTCTCTTGCGCCCCGTAGCATAGCGTAGTCTCAACGACTCACAAAGTCAGGCTTTCAAAAGAGAAAAGAAAGGAGAGAAAGAGAGAGGGACTAAAGGGCGACAGTATGTCACCCAGTTTTTCAAAAGAAAGGGTGATTGTGGTCCATGAGTGGTGGTAATCAGTCTGTTAGCTAAGCGTAGTCCATTGTAAATAATAGTTGTAATGTTTGGCTGACATTAAAGGTGGGGAAAGTTTGAGAAACCGGCTCGAGATACACTTGTTATATTCCATGGAATGCTCTTAACATCCCGATACAATGAATATCTGAAGTGCTTTGACAACAAAATCCATAAAAAAATGTCATCTGTGGAAGCTGTAATACTGTAAAAAGCTCGACCAATCATCTGAGCCGGCCCGGCTAAAGTAACTGGGTGGCCTACCTGCCTGTCAGCCTTCCATCTGGGCACAAACTTATCTCGTGCCCTCATTGGTCATGTGCGCGTTCGTGTGTGTTGGAGGAGGGGCTCTGTGAGGAAGGGGCAGATTTTCTCCGGTTGTGTATTTTCAAATTCTAGCGCACTCGAGCCGGTTTCTCCAAAATTACGAAATTAAATCATAAACACATAAATAAAGTACTCAAATGTCCCTTTAAGTACTGTTAATATCTTTCATTTCACTCCTCTTTTAGCTGACATTCAATAAATGCAGGTACATTTTTAGCAGCTATTCATACTAAATCAGTTGTCCCTCCCTCTGGTGCCAGGACCAACAGATCCATCTCTAGGCTCCGCAGCCCTGTCCCCCCATAATGCTTTGCAGTCTTGCCATGCTGTCCATTGAAAGCCAGTTGACTAGAAAGCTGGACTTCAAGGACTTGATCAGTGACTTTGCCGGTAAGAAGGCTAGGCGCTGGGCTCTTGGTGAGTAAGGCTGAGCCAGGGCTCGTAATAACTGTTAAAGGGCAAGGCTAGGAACGATATTGGATCACTACACACAAGATGCATGATGAGAAAAAGACTGAGAACAGGTGATAGGCTCTGATTTAGCGCCACCTTCAGGCCTTTTCACTTCCATTTCCGTTTTGTTGTCCATTTACACTTTAATACCCGCTTATTTTGTAGTTGGTATATTTAATTAAAAAATCTGCTGCTTATGTTTTTTTTTTTTGTTATAGATTTTTATAAATGATAATATTGGTGTTAATGTTCACTTTATTTTTAATTTAAGAGGTCATCATGTATATTTAAGTTATATTTATTTAGATTTTTGGATGTTCCATTCAAAAATGTTATTAAAAAGGCATGTCCACCATAAAAGATGACTATTGAGGTTTATTGTCAGGAATGTTAGTGAATTCTACTGCAGCAGAATGTTGCACGTAGCACAGTGTTATATGTTATATGTCAGTAAATATTGTGCGGTTAGTATTGGACTACAAGATCGATGCAAGCCTGCAGGTAGAGCTATTTAAAGCATAAACGAGTGGGTTGGGTTCTGGAGGTGCGGTTACAGCATTGTGCTTGGTTGGCGTGGCCTGGGCCTGGTGGGGGGGCCCAACGTGATATATTCCCATGGACCCCAAAACCCCTGGCGGCGCCCCTGTGTGTGACCATTGTATTTGTGTGTCTGTGATTATCGTTGCAACAATGTTTATGGTGCCGCCTCGGCCAGATCACTCTCGATCTCATCGAGTGTATTTCAAGTATACAAGCATCTGATGAATCCGACACTACAAGAACGCAGCTCTCACATGTTATGCCCGTATCCACCCAGTGATTTGGATCAGACACAGACTCTTAACGTGAGTTCTTACTATATTTAATGAATCGTGAACATTTTCTTGTAGCTGCGTCAACAAAAGAAAACTCTGCTGTTTCCGTCTGGTTCGCCATCAGAGAGTGATTTTCTACACGGCACAAAGTGGCTTGAAAATGTAAAAAAACAGAGATCGCGCCTGTGCTTTCTCAGCATCAAGAAGCTTTGCCAACTCCGACACGTTCGGGGCTCCGTTTCGCACGCTCTTAAACTCGCCTAAACAAACATCACACCGCAGTTTGGCAATTCTAAAACAACCAGACGCAATAAGAGAAGAGTGGGTGCTTTGAACACTTGCAGGCAATGCTTCGTGGATTTAAACCGTGGAGTTACTGCGTTCCTTCGGCTGCTGTCAGGTGCACCGGCTGCAGCTCAGATGAGGTTCCAAGATGGTGGTAAAAGCTTTCATGCACAGTTACTTCTTGTATAGTTCAGCATGTAAGGAGAACGTCTGAACAGTAGTGCTGTCAGTATGACTCCAGATCAGTTTGAAAAAGAAGGAGAAAGGAAATATAGAAGGAAAAGAGAGGAATGACGGATTTGACTGCGACACCACAACCCGCGTCACGAAAGCATTTAATTCGGTTTGCTCTGAAGGAAATGCTTTTGGATTTCTCCTTCAATGCTTCCTCTCCAAAGGACCCTTTACAGATAGTGTTTTATCTGGTCTTTCCTCTGAAGTATGTTGTGTTCTTTTGATTTGATTTGAGTTGTCAGTCTATATTAACTTTGTGTACTTTCTGGATCAATGTGTTCTGTTGTAACGGCTTCATGGCAAGGAACACTGAAGTACACCAACTGTGTGAACGCTATTTTCAATACATGTTATTCAAAAATATGAAGAGGGGAAGACGGAGAGCAGAGAATAGAAATAGAGCTTATTTCGGAAAAATGATGCATTGAAGTCAATGGAGAGAGAAAGACTATCTTTCCCGTTTGAATTGTGCCACGAATTACACATATGATGTTTGTCAATTTAAAAGATAATTTTGCAAGTCAAAAAAATTAAAAAGTGTCGTAAAACTGTGAAGTAACACTTTGTTTGTGTGAAACCGCTCAATGACCTACATCTCCCGTCTCGCACCAACACCAAGACGGCCGTCACGTTGAAACATTTCACTTCTTTCTCTCAGAACGAGGCGGAAAGTATTAAAAGAGGTGAAAATCACTCCAAGTCTGGGCGTGTTGAGAGCTGCACACACACAAGGGGAGTTAGTCGGTTCAGTGAGAGCCAGCATGCGGGACCGCGACTCTGGGATTTGTCGTCTTTCTAGTTGCGTATTTTTCATAGTCTTTTATTTCAACAGTTTTACGACAAACTGTGACTTTTTTGACTTGGAAATTATTTGTTAAGATTGACAAACATCATGTGTGTAACTCGTGGCACAAACGGGAAGTTTTCTCTCCCCGTTGTCTTCAATACATACTTTTTCCGAAATAAGGTCCCATGGGTCGGGGCGGGACTTCGCCTCTCTATCTTAAAATACAGCAGATGCAAAAAGGGACACGAGTCTTGATTGTGTGTCAAGTCGTGTCCACCTTGAGTAGTTAGAGTTACTTTCGAACTCTCCCCCCTCTACGGTTTCAGAGATGGTGGTTTGATAGTCGTATTAGAGATCTCTTTCTCTTTCCCTCAGAACGGCTAACAACACAGGACACACTGCAATTGTGCCTAAAGAAACTGCGCAGCTGAGACGATGATAACATATCTTCGGTCCGCTGATTTCATACAAGTAGATCGATCTATATATTGGAGATTGCCACCTATACGCAAGCAGATATTCTCATCCCTCTGTCGTCTGCAATCAACATTTACTTCATCGCGATCAACGAAAAATAGGATCTATTGTCAATTGAACATGCCTTTGTCCTTTGCAGCCTGTATCGTGTGGCGGCTGACACACACTGTCCAGCTCTACCTATGAACCCCCCCCCCCCCCCCCCACACACACACCTGTCCCACATACAGGTGAGCAGCGGAAGCATTCACCATTAAAGAGACACTAATACACTTCAAACACAATCTGAAAAACGACCCGCATCGGACAACGGTTCGTAGCACATTAAGATCCAGCATGCATCATCAAAGATAAGACACCCCCCCCCCCTCTCCGTTAGATAAGATCAGAAACAGTGTGGAGCGCTGCGGGTGGAGCACCTGGCTTCACAGTGTTTGGGTTACTCACACTTCCTAAAGGCTGTTATTGTGTCTGCCTGGATGAGCAAACAATTACAGAAGATGACGACGGCTTTATCTCCAGAACGTGGAGAGATACAGACGATTGAGCTGCTTATCTTCGGTGACCCTCACACAAAGAGGGAGGCGGAGCTTTGAGGGTTCTTTCTTATTAACGGGTGAAGAAAACAAGTTTCTTTTTTTCAATGTTACAACCCAGCTCGGTGATAGGCAAGACGAAGCTGTCGTTCTTAGTCAAATGAAACGTGTTCGTGACAAAACTCCAACTGAAAGGATACAATCATTATAGTGCTTTATTAAATAAATACAAATGGCCTCGTGGATGCTGTGTTGAACAAAGAAAGACACATACATTAAAGGTGGGGTCGGTAAGTTTCAGAAACCGGCTCGAGATACACTTTTTGTTATATTCCATGGAATGCTCTTAACATCCCGATAGCAATGAATATCTGAAGTGCTTTGACAACAAATACATAAAAAAATGTCATCTGTAGAAGCCGCAATACTGTAAAAAGTACAACGGCCTACCTGCCTGTCAGCCTTCAATCGGGGCACAAACTTATCTCGTGCCCTCATTGGTCATGTGCGCGTCCGTGTGTGTTGGAGGAGGGGCTCTGTGAGGAAGTGGCAGATTTTCTCCGGTTGTGTATTTTCAAATTCTAGCAATCTCGAGCCGGTTTCTCAAACTTACCGACCCCACCTTTAAAGAAATAGTTTAAACGGAAATTATTCAGATTTTTTTAATCAGACGTTTCAACTAAAAGTTTCATGATGAATTCCAGGAAGTAAATTACAAGATAAACATTAATATAAATGACTAATAATGATTACAATTTCCTAGAAAGCTCTTCAATTGAAAGCATAAGGACCGGGTTATACTGAAATTGAATGGAAAATTGCGGTTCAATTCTGGCAACCTAAAGGATTAAGAACGTTAAAAAGTATTCAACTTTTGGTCATATCATCCACAGAGGAGGGTTCACTGCATTGAGAGATGGCAACAAGACATCATTAAATACAACAACACCATACCTAAGCCTCTCAAATTAACCGCAGAGAAATAATGAATGCCACGAACACAAACTTCCAAAAGTGCTTTTGTGTCCAGACTTTTGTTGGTTTCAAGCGTCTAAGTGATTGTGTCCCCCGATCTCCCTCCTCCACTTCTAATTCTCCACTTCTGTTCCTAAGAGCTGAAATCCATGCCGTTGTTCAGCCGTCACACTGCACACAAAGAAAGGCAGTAAATAACTCCTTGATGGTTGTTTTCTTGAGAGCACAAAGGGCAGGGTGCATGCTGGGTGTTGTATCCCAGCAGCCCTCTGACGCCTCGTTGAGAGAGAGAGATATACTGAGCTTTAATACCACACACTCCAGTGGACAGACGCCCAGAGAGAGAGAACAAATCACTGTCGTTGTGTGTGTGTGTGTGTGTGTGTGTGTGTGTGTGTGTGTGTGTGTGTGTGTGTGTGTGTGTGTGTGTGTGTGTGTGTGTGTGTGTGTGCGTGTGTGTGTATATGTATATTTTAGTTACTTTACTTAAGGTACTCTAGTAGTATCCACAGTGGTGTAGTGGGTGTTGGACGCGGGGGTACCCCCACTTATTTGAAGCATGATCGTTTTTTTTAATAGTCTAATAAATATGAAATCATTGCCAGTGTTATCCATTGCAACTAAGTGTGTATTTGTTGTAATAATGACAAAAACATAAAAATAAAAACGATTTCCTTAAAAAATTATGATTCGCCATCACGCTCGTGCCCCCGCGGCGAGCTGGGGGTGTGTCAGTGATACAACCACGGCCAGCTCGCCGCCCGCCGATTTTGCGGCAGCTCTTTCCCTCAAGAACCAAAAAGCTCTATCACGGCAGGCAAACATTTTTACTTGACTTCTTTCCTAAAAAGAATATAATTAATAATATAAGAAGAAAGAGGCTAGCAGCACCGAAGCTACAAGTGAAGCTGCTGCTACATCATCAGAAGATGAACTAATTAAAGTAGCGTCCCCCAGTAAAGAAATCCCCACTACACCACTGAGTACCACAGTGTAAAAAAACTATGTTCAAAGTAACATTTCTACATTCTTAAGATCAAATAAGTACGACAATATTCTAAACATGTTGCTGAAGTACCAGAAGTTACATTACACATTATGTAGCACGTGCTATTCCATCATTAAATAATAATAATTAAATGAATGCATCAATGTGTTCAGCACTTTCATTTTGCAGGATGTAAAGGAAGTTCTTTGGTTTGTTAAATATACCGTATATACTGCCGGGTAACTTTGAATTCAACCAAGGGATCCACCTGTCTGATATGACCTTACATCATGTTCAATATATTATTTAAAATTAGCTGGACTTCCAAAGACCGTTAGTTGTCAGCTAAATATAGTAAAGTATCGTGAAGTAAAAAGTAATATCTGTCTCTGAATTTCAGTGCAGTAGAAGTTTAAAGAAGCAGGGATAGGAAATACTAAAGTAACGTATCATTGAACAGCACAGGGATACATCTGCATAGTTACGGTCCATCACTGTGTGTGTGGAGGGATCTATCAGAGAGCAAGTGGGAAGTGAACCTGCATCTGTAAGAGTGTGTATGCGCCCACATCGTATCCGTTTGTGTGTGAGAAAAATGCTGTAGATGTGTGTCTGTGCTCATGTATATACACACACACACACACACACACACACACACACACACACACACACACACACACACACACACACACACACACACACTGTGTATCCCCGGTGAGTGCAGAGCCGTGTGAGCCCCCGGCGACACGCCCCTCCGATCCCCCTGTCAGCAGCAGAACAAAAGGCATGCTGGGAATGAATCTCTCCTGGCTGTGTGTTCGCTGCTCGGGTCACTCAGAGACACTCACACTTCACACTCCTCCTCTGAGCGGAGCTGATGGAGAACGAGGCCCTCTGACACACACACACACACACACACACACACACACACACACACACACACACACACACACACACAGGCTGCAGCCCACCCACAGAACAACACACAGTCCAGAGGGTCTACCTACCTACCTACCTACCTACCTACCTACCTACCTACCTACCTACCTACCTACCTACCTTACCTACCAGGGGCTGTTTAATTTGTAAGCAAAGGCAGCACACCAGCAATGAGATTTTAATTGATACACATAAATAATTCCTTGTGTACATTCACACTTGAGTCCGATTCGCTGTTTATTTGACGATTGAAATGAGTCATTATCGGGCTCCGTGTTGATGCTGAAGATTTTATTTATTAATATAGCTCCCGCTTAATATCCTCTGATCCGCACCCAATTAATTATGTCAAAATCCACATCAAAACTATAACGTACACGCATATTGAGCTCTGCCTCGCTTTCATTCCTCTGCTAGCCAAGAGCTGCTGTGACAATAACAACAAGTGAGGAATGAAAGCACTTTTTCTTTGTTCCTCAAATGAAGATAATGAGGGTTGTCTCTCCCGGCGACGGAGTCTGACTGCTGAGATGAAAGTCGCCGCAGGTTGGGTTTGTTTTCCAGCTGTTGGAGGAATGGCCTTACATTCTATAATTGTGCAGCTTTACTTAACTCCAAATTGTTTGTCACAGGAAGGAAGAGACTGCACCGTGAGTGAGCCAAAAGGCTTTGTGGCTAGTGATGCAAAACACATCTTCCCACACTCATCACTTGTTGTTAGGTAACAAACCCCAACAATCCTGACAGATTGCAAGAGGAAGAGGTGACAACAACATCAACAACCGCATCTTCACTTGTGTGCACATGTGAGCAAGGCGTCTCTTTGCTCCCCTCTTGAGGTGCATTCACTG
Source organism: Pseudochaenichthys georgianus (assembly GCF_902827115.2). Taxonomy (NCBI): domain Eukaryota; kingdom Metazoa; phylum Chordata; class Actinopteri; order Perciformes; family Channichthyidae; genus Pseudochaenichthys; species Pseudochaenichthys georgianus. The sequence continues at coordinate 26,020 of NW_027262459.1, forward strand.
CATCCCGTGATTGTGCCTCTACGGTGACATGTCTCCATGCTGTAATGTTCAACAAGCTCTTCATTGTTCTCATACTGCCTGTGCTGCAGACCCTCTTTTCGCCCTCTGTCTGAAACCAGAGCCTAGTCAGCTGTGATTGGCATCTGTGTTGCAGTTTGTCAACAGCCTAGAGATGTCCCGCCCCTCAGCCTATTGTGTCCAGTGTGTTGGAGTGCTAGCCAAAAGAAACGTGTGTTACGCAGTGATGTCATGTATACACTGTAATATTTATCATATATATTTTATTATCATAATTCATGTTATTTTTATTAATCCTGGTCATCTACATGACCATCTGAAGCTGTGTGCACTACTTGCTGGTCGAAACTGTCAGCCCTTTTAATCTGTGTTTTAATATGTCTGTTTTTAAAGCACTCGCTGGAGCAGAGACTATAAATCTCGTTGTATTCTGTACAATGACAATAAAAGCTTTTGAATTTGAATGTCACGATGTTACGGAGGTAGAAAAAGGACTCCGATGGAGGCGGTCAGGAAGGGTGGGAGTGTGTTGTAGAGAAACTTTGGGATTTTAGCCTTTGCAGACCATTTACATGCACACAAACCTATATTACACACTACAGGAAAGGGGAAATCCCAAATAGCATAATATGGCCCCTTTAAGTTTTCAGGTAAGGTTCAAGGCTTTTAATGGTCATACGTACATAGCTACACTGTAGTTATGACGATGAAAATCTTAGGACACAGGCTCCACCAACAGTGCAACACAATAAAACCTGAAAAAATAGTGCAAGTAAATACAAAAAAGAAATGTTTTGTTTCTATAGCTACGTTTGCTTCTAGCTTGCGGCACTTCATACAGCTGTCATCTGATTGGTTGCTTGTCAAAATGTCAGCGGTAAAACAGGTCAAAGTTGAAATAATTTGAACGTCAATAGTAGCTCCCTCCATAGAAACACAACGGCAATGTCAGCACGAAGCCGTTTGTCGTGTGAATGCAGCTTTGAAGCACGCATCTGCAGATCATTTATCCTTGAAATACAGAAAATGTATCACAAAGGCAGCAGCATGATCAGAAGAAAAAGAAACCTACTTGAAAGCTGCTGAAACTCTGGGTTGTCTGGACTTGTGTTGGCAGTCAGGTCCTGTAGGAAGTGTTTATACCTGTTAGAAAAGTAGAAAACAAACAAGGTCACCGTGCGCTCAACATCTACACATATCACTGGAAAAAGGGGGTGAGACCGTGACGTGCTCGTGTATACGGATGCAGGAGAATACATGTGGCTGATTTAAACTCCTGAGTGATACAGATGGAGAGAGCAGGTTTTGCTTTGCAGAAGTGTTGATGCTGACAACATCTGACAGAAACAGCTGTAACACATCTGCAGTGGATTTACTTGAGCCCTCTTCAGACACATTGCTTCGAAGAAAACTAAAGTAACACAACAGATTTCTTGCATCTGAAGTAACAGTTTAAGCTTCCGTAGAAATCTTTATCCTTTTAACCAGGGTGATGTGACCTTGAAGTGCATTGACAATCGCCATTGATTTCCACGGTGTCTGTCTGCCTGTGCAGCACCTCTCTCTGTGCAGTCTGGGCTTGTTTGAGAGACATCGTGGTGCCACTGAGAGAGGTTATTAGTGATACTGAAAGACTGTACACCACTGCTACTGGCCCATGTGGTGGCATGAGACGTGTTGGAGAGTGTGATATGGACTGTGTGTAGAGAATATAACAAGACAATGACCATTTTGTAAGCTGCACTAGGACATGTTCTTGCTCGACTGAATGCTTATGATTTCACTGCTTAGTAACTTAGTCTGTAACTCAGCCGATTTCTTAGCTTTAGGATAATCAACTTCCCAGGACAAATACTTACTCAACACCATTATTTCAATTTCATTAGGTCATACAAGTTTCAATGAGATGAATCCAGAGTTGTCCCTTCATTTGATTGAGCCTAATCGGACGTGACACTGCTGTGATGCAGCAGCTATGAGGCATGGTTTTAGGAAAAGCAAATGAGCATGCTTTCGGCCCAATGATGTGCAAGAGTGACAGAAGAACCAGGGAGCATCTCAGGCCATTTTGGCTTTATGTGCCACCAAGCGCTGCCACCAGGCGCTGCGCCCCTCCAACCGAGCCCCCCCCCCCTTTTTTTTAAAAATATATATATATATATATATATATATAGCACCAAATTTCAACTAATCTATATCTACTGTCACTTTTCACATTGAACATGTGCTCTTTTATTAAATAAACTAAACACTTTCATTTTAAGTTGTGAGTTTAGTGTTTTCGACCCTAAGAAACACTGATGCATTAATCAATAACAATAATCCACAGCTCCTCTCTCTGCTCCAGAGGATTTAACAAATATATATCCCAATGCCACCCCCCCCCCCTCTGCTCAGGCAGCACCCCCCCAAAGCAGTACACCTAGGGGAAACACTGCACTGTGTATCCTTTACACATCAATGCTCCAGACCAATAGATACAAGAAGTGGTTGGTCAGAAACCCAACCCGACTTAAAAAAAAAAAACCTCTACAGAAGCCGGTTTTTTTAAATCTGCCTGTCCATAGACCAAGATATCTGTGGTTCAACCCTTGCAACAGAACCTGCCCTGGGAGGAAGTGGTGTTTAACATCACTAAAACAGCAAGACGACTCAATTCAGAAACAGACAACCGAAGCTGCTTGTGAACACCAAAATCATTTACTGCATATCAACTTGGAAGAGGTCAAAGGTCAGCGAGTTAAGGGCGGCCAGTCAAAGATCAAGGAGGAAATTCATATCCGACACCTGAGATGACAAAGTCGCTATTCTCCCCACCTTTTCACGAAAACAACTAACCCAGTAGCTCCTTGAAAACATCATCCACTCAAGATAGCCTTGGGGTATGACTAAACACTTGAACTGAAACTAACCTGGTCAGGTGTGCTTGTGAAGCATTACCAATCATTTATAGAGCGGAAGTAGAGAACGGCAGGTTAGCAGGAGGAGGAGGAGGAGGAGGAGGAGGAGGAGGAGGAGGAGGGCATGTAGTCGATTACTCATTGGAAAGAAAACGAAAGCCAAACAAGATCCAATTAAGCCTCCTCCAATTAAGAGACGCTTAAAGAGAGAAATCATTTCACTCCTTTCCCTTCTTGTCTCCTCTTGTACTAACAAATACATTACAGGCATTATTAGCGATGGATGCCCTCGTTCTTATTAAGGAGTGGAGACAACAATCTAATTAAAGCAACTGCGCAACAAAAAGGGAACACTCTAATGAGCATTATCACAGCACATTTCAAATAATGTAAATGGAACTCTCTCATTTAGCTGGCCTGTCCCGCTCATTAGCAGCAAAGCAAAGAGAAGATAATGAGACAATAGCCTAATCTGAACCATATTTATCACAGTTCAGATATTCTAATGAAGAATGCGGCTTTAGAGAAGCATGCGCTGGTGGAGGGAGGTGTTTGCGGCTGCTAATTCCTTTATAATATGCAGATGATATGCAAGGCTTTTCTCTTACTCTCTCCTGGCACACATGTCAGGTCATTTGGGCATTTGCACACACGTCAGTAAAGGAAAAGAGACGGAGGAAATATCTGTCTAATTATTTGTACTTACCATACGTGCATTAAGGATTCAAATGTGTAATTAAGAGACAAGATGCGCTGGCAGCTTCTGTATGGGTTACTGAACATGGCATGGGCTTCTGGGTAATTACTCAACTTTAATAGCTTAAAAGGAAAGGAATGCACATTCGTGGTGAATGCAGGAGACTAGAGATACTCCACTGTCCAAAATTGAGCAATTAAAATGTAATATGAAGTGATTGTTGAGAGCGTCTTATCTTTCACTGTAAGGGAATTTACTCAAA
>NW_027262460.1:0-29883 GCF_902827115.2 Pseudochaenichthys georgianus
ATACACAGTAAATACACACTGAGATACACAGTAAATACACACTGAGATACACAGTAAATACACAGTAAATACGCAGTAAATACGCAGTAAATACACAGTAAATACACAGTAAATACACAGTAAATACACAGTAAATACGCAGTAAATATGCAGTAAATACACACTGAGATACACAGTAAATACACACTGAGATACACAGTAAATATGCAGTAAATACACAGTAAATACGCAGTAAATATGCAGTAAATACGCAGTAAATACACACTGAGATACACAGTAAATATGCAGTAAATACACACTGAGATACACAGTAAATACACAGTAAATACGCAGTAAATACACAGTAAATACACACTGAGATACACAGTAAATACACAGTAAATACACAGTGAGATACACAGTAAATACGCAGTAAATACACACTGAGATACACAGTAAATATGCAGTAAATACACACTGAGATACGCAGTAAATACACAGTAAATACACAGTAAATACGCAGTAAATACACACTGAGATACACAGTAAATATGCAGTAAATACACACTGAGATACGCAGTAAATACACAGTAAATACACAGTAAATACGCAGTAAATACACACTGAGATACACAGTAAATACACAGTAAATACACACTGAGATACACAGTAAATACGCAGTAAATACACAGTAAATACACACTGAGATACACAGTAAATACGCAGTAAATACACAGTAAATACACACTGAGATACACAGTAAATACACAGTAAATACACACTGAGATACACAGTAAATACGCAGTAAATACACAGTAAATACACACTGAGATACACAGTAAATACACACTGAGATACACAGTAAATACGCAGTAAATACACAGTAAATACACACTGAGATACACAGTAAATACACAGTAAATACGCAGTAAATACACAGTAAATACACACTGAGATACACAGTAAATATGCAGTAAATACACACTGAGATACGCAGTAAATACACACTGAGATACACAGTAAATACACAGTAAATACACACTGAGATACACAGTAAATACACAGTAAATACACAGTAAATACACACTGAGATACACAGTAAATACACACTGAGATACACAGTAAATACGCAGTAAATACACAGTAAATACACACTGAGATACACAGTAAATACACAGTAAATACACAGTAAATACGCAGTAAATACACAGTAAATACACACTGAGATACACAGTAAATACGCAGTAAATACACAGTAAATACACACTGAGATACACAGTAAATATGCAGTAAATACACACTGAGATACGCAGTAAATACACAGTAAATACGCAGTAAATACACAGTAAATACACACTGAGATACACAGTAAATACACACTGAGATACACAGTAAATACACAGTAAATACACACTGAGATACACAGTAAATACACAGTAAATACACAGTGAGATACACAGTAAATACACAGTAAATACACACTGAGATACACAGTAAATACACAGTAAATACACAGTGAGATACACAGTGAGATACACAGTAAATACACAGTAAATACACAGTAAATACACAGTAATTACACAGTAAATACACAGTAAATACACAGTAAATACACAGTAATTACACAGTAAATACACAGTAAATACACAGTAAATACACAGTAAATACACACTGAGATACACAGTAAATACACAGTAAATACACACTGAGATACACAGTAAATACACAGTAAATACACACTGAGATACACAGTAAATACACAGTAAATACACAGTGAGATACACAGTAAATACACAGTAAATACACACTGAGATACACAGTAAATACACAGTAAATACACAGTAAATACACAGTGAGATACACAGTAAATACACAGTGAGATACACAGTAAATACACAGTAAATACACAGTAAATACACAGTAATTACACAGTAAATACACAGTAAATACACAGTAAATACACAGTAATTACACAGTAAATACACAGTAAATACACAGTAAATACACACTGAGATACACAGTAAATACACAGTAAATACACAGTAAATACACACTGAGATACACAGTAAATACACAGTAAATACACAGTAAATACACACTGAGATACACAGTAAATACACAGTAAATACACACTGAGATACACAGTAAATACACAGTAAATACACAGTAAATACACACTGAGATACACAGTAAATACACAGTAAATACACAGTAAATACACAGTGAGATACACAGTGAGATACACAGTGAAATACACAGTAAATACACAGTAATTACACAGTAAATACACAGTAAATACACAGTAAATACACAGTAATTACACAGTAAATACACAGTAAATACACAGTAAATACACACTGAGATACACAGTAAATACACAGTAAATACACAGTAAATACACACTGAGATACACAGTAAATACACAGTAAATACACAGTAAATACACAGTAAATACACAGTAAATACACAGTGAGATACACATAATAATAATAATAATAATAAGTGTTTGTTTCCACAGCAAAGGAAGGTGTACCTTGAACGCAGCGTGAAAGAAGCGGAAGACAACATCAGAGAGATGCTGCTGTCCAGGAGACACACTGCTCAATAACACACACACACACACACACACACACACACACACACACACACACACACACACACACACACACACACACACACACACACACACACACACACACTCACTCACTCTGCGTGTTCCTGCAGAGTGAGACCTCCCCTCAGAGGATCTGTGAGGGTAACCAGCTGGTTGTTATTAATGGATGGAAACAGGAAACAGGAAGTGCTGTCACTTCCTGTTATTAATAACAGGAAGTGCTGAAACTTCTCATTACAATAAAAAATACAATAACTCGATGAAAGCTGTGTCTTCAATGTGTTTAAAGAAAGATGTTTGCTGTTAGCGGCTCAGTCTGTGCACACACCCAACTTACTCACATCACGAGGGAACAGGAAGTGACATCACGAGGGAACAGGAAGTGGCATCACGAGGGAACAGGAAGTGACCTCACGAGGGAACAGGAAGTGGCATCACGAGGGAACAGGAAGTGACCTCACGAGGGAACAGGAAGTGACCTCACGAGGGAACAGGAAGTGACATCACGAGGGAACAGGAAGTGACCTCACGAGGGAACAGGAAGTGGCATCACGAGGGAACAGGAAGTGACCTCACGAGGGAACAGGAAGTGACCTCACGAGGGAACAGGAAGTGGCATCACGAGGGAACAGGAAGTGACCTCAGTGAGAAGATATGACCCCTGGAAGGTTTATCAGTGACTGGGTGGCCGTTTCTCAATGTCGAGGAAGGATCCTTCAGAGCCACTATTCCAAGTATGCTACGTCATGGAGTGGCTGGGCTCTTCACTCGAGGCCCGCGGGCCGGATCAGGCCGCGGTGGATTCTAATGACTTCGGTCTGGCCCTCCGGTATGTTGCACCTCCCTCCGCTCAGAGCCCCACGCCGAAGAACCCACGATGAGATGCCAAGTGTCTGAGCGAGCAGCGCACTGGGTTTAAGGCAGTGGTTCCCAAACTTCTTCTGTCAGGCCTTTGGAGAAAACAAAAAGTCGGCCCCAACACAAATAGTCACGTAAACATGTATTAGAATCGTTTGCTGGGACAGTGATCGTAAAGCGACGCTCGTCAGTCGGGGCTCAGAGGACGCGCAGAGGGAGCATCCATGACAGTTCAATGGACGTTCCCTCTGCGCGTTGGCCTCTCTCTGAGGGATGGTTCTGTGGAGGCTTCTCTGTGAGGGATGGTTCTGTGGAGGCTTCTCTGTGAGGGATGGTTCTGTGGAGGCTTCTCTGTGAGGGATGGTTCTGTGGAGGCTTCTCTCTCTGAGGGATGGTTCTGTGGAGGCTTCTCTGTGAGGGATGGTTCTGTGGAGGCTTCTCTCTGAGGGATGGTTCTGTGGAGGCTTCTCTCTGAGGGATGGTTCTGTGGAGGCTTCTCTGTGAGGGATGGTTCTGTGGAGGCTTCTCTCTGAGGGATGGTTCTGTGGAGGCTTCTCTCTGAGGGATGGTTCTGTGGAGGCTTCTCTCTGTGAGGGATGGTTCTGTGGAGGCTTCTCTCTGAGGGATGGTTCTGTGGAGGCTTCTCTCTGTGAGGGATGGTTCTGTGGAGGCTTCTCTCTGAGGGATGGTTCTGTGGAGGCCTCTCTGTGAGGGATGGTTCTGTGGAGGCTTCTCTCTGAGGGATGGTTCTGTGGAGGCTTCTCTCTCTGAGGGATGGTTCTGTGGAGGCTTCTCTGTGAGGGATGGTTCTGTGGAGGCTTCTCTCTGTGAGGGATGGTTCTGTGGAGGCTTCTCTCTGAGGGATGGTTCTGTGGAGGCTTCTCTGTGAGGGATGGTTCTGTGGAGGCTTCTCTGTGAGGGATGGTTCTGTGGAGGCTTCTCTCTGAGGGATGGTTCTGTGGAGGCTTCTCTCTGAGGGATGGTTCTGTGGAGGCTTCTCTCTGTGAGGGATGGTTCTGTGGAGGCTTCTCTGTGAGGGATGGTTCTGTGGAGGCTTCTCTGTGAGGGATGGTTCTGTGGAGGCTTCTCTGTGAGGGATGGTTCTGTGGAGGCTTCTCTCTCTGAGGGATGGTTCTGTGGAGGCTTCTCTCTGAGGGATGGTTCTGTGGAGGCTTCTCTCTGTGAGGGATGGTTCTGTGGAGGCTTCTCTGTGAGGGATGGTTCTGTGGAGGCTTCTCTGTGAGGGATGGTTCTGTGGAGGCTTCTCTGTGAGGGATGGTTCTGTGGAGGCTTCTCTCTGAGGGATGGTTCTGTGGAGGCTTCTCTCTGTGAGGGATGGTTCTGTGGAGGCTTCTCTCTGAGGGATGGTTCTGTGGAGGCTTCTCTCTGTGAGGGATGGTTCTGTGGAGGCTTCTCTCTGAGGGATGGTTCTGTGGAGGCTTCTCTCTGTGAGGGATGGTTCTGTGGAGGCTTCTCTGTGAGGGATGGTTCTGTGGAGGCTTCTCTGTGAGGGATGGTTCTGTGGAGGCTTCTCTGTGAGGGATGGTTCTGTGGAGGCTTCTCTCTCTGAGGGATGGTTCTGTGGAGGCTTCTCTGTGAGGGATGGTTCTGTGGAGGCTTCTCTGTGAGGGATGGTTCTGTGGAGGCTTCTCTCTGAGGGATGGTTCTGTGGAGGCTTCTCTCTGAGGGATGGTTCTGCTGTCGGCTTCTCTGTGAGGGATGGTTCTGTGGAGGCTTCTCTGTGAGGGATGGTTCTGTGGAGGCTTCTCTCTCTGAGGGATGGTTCTGTGGAGGCTTCTCTGTGAGGGATGGTTCTGTGGAGGCTTCTCTCTCTGAGGGATGGTTCTGTGGAGGCTTCTCTGTGAGGGATGGTTCTGTGGAGGCTTCTCTCTCTGAGGGATGGTTCTGTGGAGGCTTCTCTCTCTGAGGGATGGTTCTGTGGAGGCTTCTCTGTGAGGGATGGTTCTGTGGAGGCTTCTCTCTCTGAGGGATGGTTCTGTGGAGGCTTCTCTCTGAGGGATGGTTCTGTGGAGGCTTCTCTGTGAGGGATGGTTCTGTGGAGGCTTCTCTCTCTGAGGGATGGTTCTGTGGAGGCTTCTCTCTCTGAGGGATGGTTCTGTGGAGGCTTCTCTGTGAGGGATGGTTCTGTGGAGGCTTCTCTGTGAGGGATGGTTCTGTGGAGGCTTCTCTGTGAGGGATGGTTCTGTGGAGGCTTCTCTCTGAGGGATGGTTCTGCTGTCGGCTTCTCTGTGAGGGATGGTTCTGTGGAGGCTTCTCTGTGAGGGATGGTTCTGTGGAGGCTTCTCTCTGAGGGATGGTTCTGTGGAGGCTTCTCTCTGAGGGATGGTTCTGTGGAGGCTTCTCTGTGAGGGATGGTTCTGTGGAGGCTTCTCTGTGAGGGATGGTTCTGTGGAGGCTTCTCTGTGAGGGATGGTTCTGTGGAGGCTTCTCTCTGAGGGATGGTTCTGTGGAGGCTTCTCTGTGAGGGATGGTTCTGTGGAGGCTTCTCTCTGAGGGATGGTTCTGTGGAGGCTTCTCTCTGAGGGATGGTTCTGTGGAGGCTTCTCTCTGTGAGGGATGGTTCTGTGGAGGCTTCTCTCTGAGGGATGGTTCTGTGGAGGCTTCTCTGTGAGGGATGGTTCTGTGGAGGCTTCTCTGTGAGGGATGGTTCTGTGGAGGCTTCTCTCTGTGAGGGATGGTTCTGTGGAGGCTTCTCTCTGAGGGATGGTTCTGTGGAGGCCTCTCTCTCTGAGGGATGGTTCTGTGGAGGCTTCTCTCTGAGGGATGGTTCTGTGGAGGCTTCTCTCTGAGGGATGGTTCTGTGGAGGCTTCTCTGTGAGGGATGGTTCTGTGGAGGCTTCTCTCTGAGGGATGGTTCTGTGGAGGCCTCTCTGTGAGGGATGGTTCTGTGGAGGCTTCTCTGTGAGGGATGGTTCTGTGGAGGCTTCTCTGTGAGGGATGGTTCTGTGGAGGCTTCTCTCTGAGGGATGGTTCTGTGGAGGCTTCTCTCTGAGGGATGGTTCTGTGGAGGCTTCTCTGTGAGGGATGGTTCTGTGGAGGCTTCTCTGTGAGGGATGGTTCTGTGGAGGCTTCTCTCTGTGAGGGATGGTTCTGTGGAGGCTTCTCTCTGAGGGATGGTTCTGTGGAGGCTTCTCTCTGAGGGATGGTTCTGTGGAGGCTTCTCTCTGAGGGATGGTTCTGTGGAGGCTTCTCTCTGAGGGATGGTTCTGTGGAGGCTTCTCTGTGAGGGATGGTTCTGTGGAGGCTTCTCTCTGAGGGATGGTTCTGTGGAGGCTTCTCTGTGAGGGATGGTTCTGTGGAGGCTTCTCTCTGAGGGATGGTTCTGTGGAGGCTTCTCTGTGAGGGATGGTTCTGTGGAGGCTTCTCTCTGAGGGATGGTTCTGTGGAGGCTTCTCTCTGAGGGATGGTTCTGTGGAGGCTTCTCTCTGAGGGATGGTTCTGTGGAGGCTTCTCTGTGAGGGATGGTTCTGTGGAGGCTTCTCTGTGAGGGATGGTTCTGTGGAGGCTTCTCTCTGAGGGATGGTTCTGTGGAGGCTTCTCTCTGAGGGATGGTTCTGTGGAGGCTTCTCTGTGAGGGATGGTTCTGTGGAGGCTTCTCTCTGAGGGATGGTTCTGTGGAGGCTTCTCTGTGAGGGATGGTTCTGTGGAGGCTTCTCTCTGAGGGATGGTTCTGTGGAGGCTTCTCTGTGAGGGATGGTTCTGTGGAGGCTTCTCTCTGAGGGATGGTTCTGTGGGGAATGTACTCCTGAGAGAGGATGCAGAGAGAGCCGTCAGAAACGATGCAGCTGGTTATTGAACGTGTTGTTTAGACGTCATCGGAGCAGGTCTCACTTCGAGATGCGACTCAATCCGGTTGGATAGAGGCTTGAAGTGAAGCTGCGTCAGCTCCAGGTTTAAAACGTGCACTAAGCTCACTCACACGTCTGCAGGAACATTGAGCCCTCACTCGCACCGGGCCGCTGTGTCTCTGGGTTCGACCCCTGATCTAAACAGGGTGTAGTGGCCAAGTGTCCAAAGAGGTCCATGTTCAAAGGCCACTTAGCCTAGGAGGCGAGCTCGAGTATTGACTCGCGTATATTCAAAAACTCAGATACCTTGCTCGTTCCATTCTGGTGCTTTATTGAGAGGTCCAATGGATCAGCTGGCGGCCCACTGCCACGTGCACCACGTGCACGGTATGTAAACAAACAAACAAACAGATCCCTCGGTCATACGATGTGTGCGCTCAAACACTTCCAACGGCCTCTCAGACTTCCTGCTGAGTCGTGCAGGCAGCGTCTTTATACCTGAGCACGCCCTACTGTCGCTTTGTATAAACAACAACACGTAAACTAGAGCTGTCCATAAGCAAGAGGACACGTTACACAAACAGTATAATCATAATTCAGTTAATCAGCTCATTCAGTTAAATTAAAGAATATTCAATCGGCTCACAACCATAGTAGACGTGCCTAAATGGCTCTCACACTCCGGCCCCTAACTACAGGGCGGGAAGACTTATAATAATAATAACAACAAGAGTAATTCCCAAACAAAGTAAGGCTAACCAGGCTCAGTGATACTGGGGGAGGAACCCACCTGCACCCCTCGGCAGGTTTTCAATAAACAAACTAAATATATAAAAAAATGTACATAAAATACTTATATATATTTTTAAAGGCAAAATCAAGTGTCCTATTCACGAATGAGGCCAAGTCTTTCCACAGGCCTCTCCAGAGTACTCGACGAACCAGTCCTCTAGAGTCTGCGATGGTCTGCACGACTCCTCCCAGAAGCCACGAGCTCCGCGGGCGTCGTCCAGGATCGTGACCGCGTGCCCCGGTGCCTGTAGGTCAGGCAGGTACTCACGCACCCACCTCTTCAGACCAGGTCTGATAGGTACTGCGTCTGATCCGTCTGCGACGTGTGGAGCCTCATCCCGCCGCTCAGTCCTGGAGGAAGCAATGGCTGCTTCTTTGATGGCAGCAGATGGCGTCAGCGGTTCAGTGTCCTTCGGGTCATCAGATGATGTGGTCAAAGGTCTGTCATTAAGCATGGCCTCGGCTTCACACAGCACCGTCTGGAGACACTCGTCGTCAATTGTTTGCTCGTGAAGGACAGACTTCAAGACCTTCTTTACGGATGTTACCTGCCTCTCCCGTACTCCACGAAGTGAGGTCCAGCAGGAGGGCTGAACATCTGGATTCCTTCCTGAGCAAGAGCGCCCTGCATGTTGGCTTGAGTCCCCGCTGCATCGCTGCCGTCATTCTCTGTCTGCGCTGACTCGGTTGGAGCCGTTGTGGGATCTCATCAGCGACACTTGGCCCCTTCGTCACACGAAGCGACGCAGAGCGTTTCTACAGGAGTCTGTCCAGTGTGTGAGCAGCCTCTAGGTGTATGGCTCGGGTCGTCATACATGTAAACAATACTCCATGTCTTTAACGATGCTGCGACCTCTTTTGACCTCTATAGGCCCAACATACACCTACATTGGTGAAGGGTGGTTTGTCTGGAAGCAGTCTGTCTGAAGGTCAACCTGCCATCTCGTGACTCTTTGCCTGTACTCGTCTGCATGGCACACACCTAGACAGGATTTGTCTCGCTGCTGGATCTGCAGCAGGAATCCAGACTCTCTGGCGCAGACGGGAAAGCATGCAGTTTCTTCCTGAATGTCCGACTCTTTCGTGTATATCTTGCGGAAGCAGCGTTGTAGGATGCATGTTGTTGGGCATGATTATGGGGTGCTTTGATTCTTCGGGCATAGCAGATTTACTGAGTCGACCTCCAGCTCTCAGAACGCCCTCCAGCAGCACTGGGTCTCCGAATGGGACCATTACCTTTGACCAGTGTTTTTAGAGCAGAAATCTCTGCCGGGAAACTGCGGCGTTGACAGTAGCGGACGATCTCCATCTCAGACTCGTTTAAGTCCTCCACAGTAAGGAGCCCCATGCTTAAGGTGCCTTCATACTGCTGCGTTTTCGTTTTGGCCCTTTGCCCGTTTGAATCTTCGTCGTCTTTGTGGATACGCACCTCCAATTCTTGGCGTCTTTTACCTAGAATCAGGAGACCTTCTCTTAGTCTGAGCATCCATGCGATGGCTCTTTTCAGACGATACCAGCTTGAATAGTAGTGCATTAGCTTGTCCAATGCGTCCATGCCTTCAACAACGTCTATACGGTGCATGAAGACAGGTCTTCTCACCTCACTGTCCTCCTTAGGGAGTTTCACACCGTCCTGTTTTTCAGGCCATTTGTAGTCTGGGTCTTTTAGGATCGCTGGTCCTTCTATCCAACTCTGTCTGGCCACAAACTGCTCTGCTGTGATACCACGAGAGGCACAGTCAGCTGGATTCTCTGCGGTGTTGATGTTCCTCCATTGATCCACCTTTGTTTCTTCATGTATTACAGCAACCCTATCGGCCACGCAGGTCTTTAGACGTAGGGCCTCACTTGCTATGTACTTCAAGACTGCAGTACTGTCGATCCAAAACACTGATTCTTGTAGTTCTAACTGGAGCTCCTCTCTGAGCAGTCTGTCCATCTTTACAGCTAGTACAGCAGCCGTTAACTCCATACGTGGGATGGTAGTTTGCTTTAGTGGGGCGACCCTTGCCTTTCCCATCATAAAGGCACAGTGCACAAGGCCTTCCTCGTTCTTCAGCTTCAGGAAGGACACCGATCCATAACCACTCTCACTGGCCTCTGAGAAGTGGTGTAGCTGTGCAGGAGCAATACTTCCAGATCCCTCAGGCTTGATGCACCTCCGAACTAAAAAGTTGGAAAGCTGGTAGTTGGCTTAACCAGGTGCTCCAGTATTGTGCAAGCCCATCAGGAATGTCCTCATCCCATGTAAGCTTTTCCTTGCATAGTTGCTGGAGAAAGATCTTAGCTGGGAGCACGACTGGGCAAGGAGTCCTAGTGGGTCATAGATGGAGCTTACCACTGACAACACTCTTGTGGCTGCTCTCAGGCTGATGTTGACTCTGAACTTGAATGAATCTGATTCTATGCCCCAAAGGACACCGAGTGCTCTTTCGACAGGCAGGGCCTCTTTGGCCAGATCTAGGTCTTTTACTTCCTTGGCTCTTTCACTCTCTGGAATAGTTTTCAAGAGGGCTCGGCTATTGCTTGTCCATTTGGTAAGGTGAAAGCCTCCTGAGGCGCACAAGGACATGAGGTCTTTGCTCAGGGCAATGGCTTCAGAGTCACGACTGACCGACTTTAAACAGTCATCAACGTAGAAGTTCCTCAGAACTGTCTCTACGGCCTGAGGTGATGCCGCAGTCCTGTTTTCTTCTGCTGCTCTTCTTAAGGCAGAGTTAGCACAGCTGGCAGACGAGGTGGCGCCGAACATGTGTACAACCATTTTGTAATCAACCATTTCTTGTGTGAGGTCTCCACTAGGCCACCACAAAAAGCGTAGTGTGAGAGAGATTTTCTTTTCAGCAATGTTGATGGAAGAAATGGAGGCTGGAGTCCGCTTTATATCAAACACTGAGTTTAATGATGAGTTGCGGCCGGAGCGAGCTCAAGGCATTTACACAGCATCTCTGAGGAAACCCTGAACTCACTAAAGAATACACAGAAATACACAGGCGATACTACCTGAGGATCCGGGAGGGGCCTCTGTTCGCGCTTCTTCTGATCATTAATTACAAGCACATGGCTTCAGAGACACAGTCTGTTAAAGTCCTCTGGCAGTTGGTCACAGTCCCCCAACAGGGAAGCGAGACCTTTAACCCCTGCTCTAAGTTATGGCAGACCCATGTGAAACACTGAAATGCTCTCTGGCACAAACACATAACAACATATTCCCTCACAGATCCACGCTTTTATCAATTCATTGATAACCAATTAACATTAGTCTAAGAATATTTCAGTCACTACTTGGATCAAAGAAAACGTCCTCAGAGTTGTGTGTGTTCCTCATTACATTAATCACATCAAAAGCAGAATAAGATTGGAACAGCCAATCACAAAGGTTGATACAGACAGCCACAATAGAAAAGCCTCTCTCTCCAGTGTTTGATTTCTTTTGTCAAAAGGCACAATAATAACACATGCAGTACAAAAGTATAATAGTAAAATATATGTTTCAAAAACAAGATCTTTTATCATTTGTCCCTCAGTTAATCTCATTCATCAAACACAAATTCAAATTCAGCTTACATCTTTAAAGATTTACTTCAAGGCAATTACTTATTAAAACACGATTAGAATGTAGGATTATAAGAAATCCAATTGAGGTATAAATCAGAATCATGAGAGATCCAGTTAAGGTATACATTCACAGTGATGAATCGATCAATCTGTAATCTGTAAAGTTACAGTGTCCTCCATTTTTAGCATTACTTTACGTTTACTTCAATACACTTACTCAAGAGTAAGGCACTTTACGACATACATTTTATTCAAATACATTTGTCTAACATCTGAAAAGGAGAAGTCAGACATTTATTCTTAACAACCTGAGAAAGGAAAAATCTTGGCAACCCTGCGTATGGCTAATTTAACTCCAGTGATCAAACAGGTCACTAGGATTAGCACAACCAAGATAAACACTGCAACAGTAACAACACATTTAACCAACCCCGCTCCCCAGGACCCAAGAGTTCCGCTTAAATCCCCAAGTGTAAACCCATGAGTTTCATGCAATTCTTTTATCCCCTTAGCTGTGTCCTGGACCATATCCGTAACTTCAGGTGTGGCGTCAGAGGCAAAGGAACAGCACTCCGCACCAATTACTTTACATGCGCCCCCCTGGGCAGCTAAGAGGAGGTCCAGCGCCATGCGGTTCTGTAGTGCTACCGTCCTAACTTCCTGCAGTTCTTTATGTTCCGCTAACATCGCGATACTTGATACATTTAGATGATGCTCCACTACTTTGGACAATGCCATGATCTCCTGCTGACTAACATAAATGCCGTACCAGGGCAAAAGTAGGCTCGCTACCTGTTGTCCTTTTGTAATGGACCTGCTGTTCCTGTGTAGAGAGGGAAGTATCGCTGCAATCTCATTTGCCTCTACTTTACGGATTAAAGGAATTAGGTAGGCTAGATAACAGGTGCCATAAAAAACGTCATACGGCACGCAGCCATAAGCCCGGTCGCCACAAACTAAGTAAACTCTCTGTGGGAGGGTTTTTCTGGCTAATGTTACCCTCACTATGGTATTACAGTCGCTGTGTCCCACATCCGGAGAGGTGTGAGATCCTGCTTCATTCTGGAGACAGATGGACACATTCTTCCATTCGTGTACTGAAATTGGGGAACATATACTGAACAGTCCCGTGTAGGGGGATTGCCTAGGGGTATTGGTTTCGTGCAATCATGTATTTTAACCTCAACGGAGTCCACTGTTCTGGAGCCAAACCAGGGCACCACTGTTACCAAGGCTTCAACCAGCAAAGATGCCACGTGTGGTTGTTTTGTGCATGTTGGACTTGTGGAATTAACCGAACAATTAGTCTGTACCAGAGCTAACTGGAATCTGTATTCAAATGCTAGGTTCATGTATTTCTTCACATATTTTAAAAACATCAATCGTTTGAAACCGTCAGGCAGATAATTTGTATTTCCTGTCTCAACAATGAGAGAGACCAGACCCTCGTACTGTAACGGTTTCTCAGAGTCTGTTGGGTATGACGGAGTGTAGCAGTCCTCAGCCTCATCGCTAATCCTGGAGTCAATGTCGTTCCAGCTGACCAATTTATAATCCACTCTTGCAAACGGGATTGGGCTAAACATGGGAGAATGCATGGATTCTGGCATATTTTGGCACAGCCAACAGTTACTAATATTACGTCCATGTGCGTAGTCTAACATTAAGTTTACTGCAGAATTAGTTTTAGTTTGTTTAAAAGGAGTGATTAAGGCCTTTTTTGAAGAATCTACCTCCTGAGTGTTTACGTGGAGTGGATGGAACATTTGTTTTCTCCTCTGGTCCAGACAGGTCGCACACAGCAGCACCTGGGTCGGGAACCTGGTAATCTGGTTCCCTCACTCTACATGTTGCCTCATCCCTTATCATTGCCTGATACTGCTCTCTAGTGCTACACCACAGTTCTGGGGGCATGTCTTCAATGGTGTCGAGTGCCATTCTCACCCCCTCAGACGCCACTCCGTCCGCACGGTACTGGTCCATTGATATATCTCCCATGTTGACCAAACTGAGGACACATACAATACAATAATACAGTTAGATGAATCACATATTGAAGCTGGACAGTTAAAAGAAACAGTCTTTGATTTGTGATCAGGGAGGGAGACAATCCTCCTGATTCTTCCTCCTTCTCTCTCTCGTTGTGTCTCTCGCACCATACTGAGTGTCTGTGTGGTGATTGGATACAACCTGTCCTTGTCGCTAGGCACTGATTTGCCCGTTGGTGTCGTTTTGCCCTCAGGGTCTGAGCCCTGAGTGGTCGAGTCGTCTGCGCTCGTAGATAAGAGCACCTTATTTTCTTCCTCAGACGGGCGAGGTCCCTCGCCACCTGTCGTTGGGATTTCCACAGCTCCATCTAGCAGGGCGTCCTTGGCCAGGTACAGAAGACCCAGCATGACGATGATCATGACTGCCTTCACACGCCAGCATCCGGTAGAGGGGAGAGACGACATCTTGAGGCGTGAATCCACTCCGGTCTCCCTTGTACCCTCAGCGCTGTTCTGGTCACTATTAACACCTGGACAGGACCTTTCCACCTGGGAGACATCGTCACCAGTCTGAAGGGTGGGTGGGCTCCTCTCCCGGCTGGGGGAGCCTGTCAGCCACCTGCCTGTGAAACTTTCTCAACATGTCAGTTAGATATTTGACATAGTTAGTCATGTAATCCTCTGTCCACAAAAGAGTGAGTTTGTGGGGTGTTACTGGGGGGCTAGACCCTGCGAACATTACCCTTCCCATCAATACCTCGTGTGGGCTAAGCCCTGTCGTTGCATTTGGTGAGCTTCGGATGGAGCACAGAACTAGCGGCAGCGCGTCTACCCGTTTGAGTCCTGTGGTCAACATTGTTTTAGTGAGTTTCTCCTTTATAGTCAAGTTCATTCTCTCAACCTGGCCTGAGCTCTGTGGGTGATCGGGAACATGCCACTGCCATCTGAACCCTGACACTGTAGCTACACTCTGGGTTATCTTCGAAACGAATGCTGCTGTTCTAGAGTCTTCTTTTCTGGTAGGGTAGGCCTCTACCCATTTGGAGAACTGGCACACTATTACCAAAAGATATGTGAATCCTTGGCATGGTGGCATATGTGAAAAGTCAATTTGCATATTTACAAAGGGCCCCGAGGGGGGCGGTAAGTGTTCATGCTGTACTTGACCACTTCTTCGTCTTGTCTGCTGGCATATCATGCATCTGTCTACCAGGGTCTGTGTAGCTAGTGTGATGCCTGGAGCTAACCATTGGGACTTTATAATCCCATTCATCCCTCCTTTTCCTACATGTGATTTGCCATGTGCAACATGTGCCAAAACATGGAGGAACGAACGTGGACAGACCATCCGTCCGTCTGGGTGGAGCCACAAGCTGGACTCAGCGTCAAGTGCACAACCTCGTCTTAGCCATAAATCTTTCTCCCTAACATCAGCGCGGGCTTGCATGTCCGCGACATCATTAAAGGAAGGCAAACAAATGGGTTCTGCGGGTTGTGTCGAGGGGCATTGGAGCACCATAGAAGAGCAGGAATCTGCTGCTTGTTTAGCCGCGGTGTCGGCTCACGCATTTCCACGCGAAATAGGATCATCAGAATTTGTGTGAGCAGCGCACTTAACCACTGCTAGCTGTGTAGGGAGCATGATAGCGTCTAATAGCTGTGCTACTAACGCATGATGTTGAATAGGCTTACCGGCCGATGTTAAGAAACCGCGCATTTTCCACAAGACACCAACATCACGGCACACACCAAATGCATACCTGGAGTCTGTGAACATGGTTGCAACTCTACCTTTAGCCAAAATACACGCCCTCAGCAGAGCATACAACTCTGCAGCCTGAGCCGACGTGCCATTTGGCAAGGCCCGGCTTTCTAAGACCTCCCAGTCGTTCACAACAGCATCGCCTGCTAAGTGTACTGTGTCAGACGGCCCGCTCGCAGACCCGTCTGTGTATAGAATCATGTCTGAATTAGGGATAGGAGTTTGCAGCATATCAGTTCTGGGGGAAGAAGACGTGTCAATCGATGTGACACAGTCATGTGTGATTTCAAAATCTGGAATTGGCACCAGCGTAGCTGGGTTTAGAGGGGAGAGCGTTTAAGTGTGATGTGTGGGCTTGAAAGAATTATTGCTTCATAACCAGATCGCCTTGCTGCTGTCATATGATGAGTAGCAGAGGTGTTCAGGACATGTGCTACACTGCATGTGGGGCATGTGCTACACTGCATGTGGGGCATGTGCTACACTGCATGTGGGGCATGTGCTACACTGCATGTGGGGCATGTGCTACACTGCATGTGGGGCATGTGCTACACTGCACGTGGGGCATGTGCTACACTGCACGTGGGGCATGTGCTACACAGTCACTGGCCAGTACAGGGAGAGGATTGTTTGATAACAATTACAACTGCGGCCACTGCTCGCAGACATGACGGCATACCGAGCACCACAGGGGAGAGTCGAGATGAGTAGTATGCAACAGGCCGGAAATTAGAGCCATGCTTCTGCACCAAGATGCCCGTTGCAAAGCCCCCCTTCTCATGGATGTGTAGATGAAACGGCTGATGGTAATCAGGGAGCCCCAGGGCAGGAGCTGATGTCAGGGCTCTCTTTAAGTCCTGAAAAGCTGTGTGCATGTCCTCAGACCATTGAACAATGTTAGGAGCAGCCTGCAGAGTGGCAGCACGCAGGACAGAGTCCATCGCAGCGTACTCGCATATCCAGTGTCTGCAATAGTTAGCCATGCCCAAAAAAGACAGCATGTCTTTCTTTGTGCGGGGTGGTGCCACTTTGTTCAAAAGGCAAATCCTCGCTGGCGAGAGGAGTCGGTGTCCATCCCTCAGAATGTGACCCAGGTATGTGACCTCAGTCTGGCAGTACTGCAACTTAGCCAGGGATGCTCTGTGCCCGCATTCAGAAAGTCTTTTCATGAGCAGAATGGAGTCGATGCGACAGGCGTCCATGTTGGGAGAAGCCAGCAAGAGGTCATCGGCGTACTGAAGCAAGGTGCTACCTCCTGTAAGGACCAAAGTGTCCAGATCTCTCTTAACCGCTGCTGCGTACACCGTAGGCGACTCGACGTACCCCTGTGGGAGGCGCGTGTATGTGATTTGTTTACCTTTAAAAGTGAATGCAAACAGATACTGGCTGTCTGGATGCAGAGGAACAGAGAAAAATGCTGAACACAAATCGATTACTGTGTAACATTTCGAATCTGACGGCAAGGATGCAAGAATTGAATTAGTGTCAGGCACTATGGGAGCTGTTGGAATGACAATAGCGTTAATAGCTTGCAAATCTTGGACCAAGCGCCACTCATCAGGGCGATTGTGCTTGGGAATTGGCAAGATGGCCGTGTTACATGGACTCGTTGTATATCTCAACACGCCCTGATCGAGCAGAGATTGGATGACTCCTTCAATTCCCAAAATGGCTCTATGGGGTAAATTGTACTGTCTGATAGCTGGCCATCTGGCATTGGCTTTGAGTGTGACTCTGTGTGGAGGGGCTGAGCAAACAAACCCCACGTGAGTCTTGTGTTTAGCCCATAATGTGGCCGGACCTCGGAACAGTCTGAAGGGGGTCCGTAGTGTGTGGGTGCAGGTGGCTGGAAGCATCAGAGAGATGCAGCATGTAATGCTCCTCCCCTAGGTTAATCAGATCGTGTGTGTGTGTGTGTGTGTGTGTGTGTGTGTGTGTGTGTGTGTGTGTGTGTGTGTGTGTGTGTGTGTGTGTGTGTGTGTGTGTGTGTGTGTGTGTGTGTGTGTGTGTGTGTGTGTGTGTGTGTGTGTGTGTGTGTGTGTGTGTGTGTGTGTGTGTGTGTGTGTGTGTGTGTGTGTGTGTGTGTGTGTGTGTGTGTGTGTGTGTGTGTGAGAAGCCTTTGTAGCTCTCAGCAGAGCATGGCAGTGAGCTGCCATGACCCCCACTTCTTCAGGGTCACTTCCTGAAGTGACCCCTAGTGCGAGGTGAGGAATCGTGTCTGCAGCACAAAGAGCCTCTTGTGTGCTGTTGAGCCTTAGGGGCAATGCGCACCCCTGGGGTCCTAAAAACATAAAGTTTTCACATTCCAACTGATCTGAGCTGTTGCAAAAACCTCTTACTGATAGCGCATATTCGTCTGATGGGTTAAAAGCAGCTGTGCAGTGACAATTCAACACAGGCCGCATAAGGGACATTAAAGAGGCACACGCCGGGGAAATGCTGGCAATTTTCTGAATTCCTGTTGTTGAGGAAACAGAAATCATGTTGAAATCTGGAAATGACCAACAATAAGGTTGTCCTGAGATGATTGAATGAATTGGACAGCTTGATAGACTTTGCTGTCAGGAATAGTCAAAAACAATCCATCTGGAGTGCAATGTATTGTTGCTTGTAATTTACAAAGCAAATCTCTGCCCATTAGATTAATAGGACTTCCATCTGAAATAATGAAAGAGTGTTGGACATGTGATCCTTCAATTGAAATATCAGTTCTCTCTGAAACGGGCTCTGACATAGGGATGCCAGAAACTCCCATTGTTGTAACAAAATGATTGGTTGCTTCACACACTTTTTCTTTCGTGCGCACTGCTGATAATGTTGCTCCACTGTCAATCAAAATGTCTACCGCCTTACCACTGAAATCAACGGGCATAATCGGATCTTCACGCGGGTTATTGGAAAGGCGAATTGTTGCTGCTTGAATGGGGAAATGCTGTGAATTTGACCCTATTTCTTCTTCATGGCACCTCTATCGTCTGTTAAATTGACTTTGCTGACGGTTTTGCCCCTGTTGAGCCTGCCTGACATCTTGACTGGTCAGGGGAGGGGGGGCAGTAATGCAGGGTGTTGGCGAGGGGGCTGGGGGAGAGCAGGCAAAGGTTGTGCGTCCTGCTGTGGTTGCCAGCGCCGTCCGCATTGTCCTGCCCAGTGATCTGTTGCGCCACAGACGTGACACGGCGTCACCTTTCTGGGATTTCTATTCTGCTGCTGTCTCTGATTTTGATTCTGCTGTGTGCGGTGTTGTCCCTGAAACTGCTGCGAGTTATCCGCACTCTGATAAGCTTGTGTATTTTGAGGCAACTTTTGCGCAATTCTGGGGGTCAGAAATATCTGATTTCTGTGCAACGCGCGTATTACTGCGAGGGTTGATTTCCATGTTTTAGTTTGCCAATCCGGGGTAGCCATCATATACGCCTGAGCTGTTTCAGGGATTCAATTATGCAACAAAGTCTGTATGGCGAACAAATCATTGCCCTCTCTTTTAATGCCCGCATTATGATCCCAGGCTGTCATAAAGCGCTGGAGAAAGTCTGGGACTGTTTCTGTTGGGTTCTGTACGCAAGCCGTCACCAGCGGAAAATCTGTGTGAGTTTTGGCGCATGCTTTGACTGCAATAGCAGCTATCGTTTCGATCCACATATCCCGTGTCTGTGTCGCAGGCCAGTCACCCGCAGGCGTACAGGCAGGGAATTTGAATTCCTCTCTACACGTGGGCCAATCTGCCTTGTATGTTAGGATTATCAGCTGTTTAACATCATGAACCAAACAGTTATAAACTGAGCAGACATTAGTCAACCACGACAGATACTCATCTGGGCTTTTAGTCGGACTTGGAGCGTGATTTGTGACATCCATGACCTCAGCGGGTGTCCAAGTCTTATAAACTGGAACATCTCCTATCAGTATTTTCGGTACTGTCATAGCTTCAGCAGAATTATTATCCTGAGATGTTCGCAGTCTTG
This sequence comes from Pseudochaenichthys georgianus, assembly GCF_902827115.2. Lineage (NCBI taxonomy): Eukaryota > Metazoa > Chordata > Actinopteri > Perciformes > Channichthyidae > Pseudochaenichthys > Pseudochaenichthys georgianus. The sequence continues at coordinate 19,323 of NW_027262460.1, forward strand.
TGATAATTCTATGAGGGACATAGTTCTTAAAACTGGTGCCGTACGGCGTGTTTGGATTGTGTAACATTTTCGTTGCGGAGCCAGAGGCCGGCGTGTGTAATGGGCTGCTATCTGGCGTTTCCTCTCCACGGTCCGCTGCACTGTGTTCCTGCTGCTCCCTTTCTCTATACTGTCCTGCCTGATATGTCAAACGATTTGTATTCATGATAGCTGCAGTTGACATTAATAAATCGTCCTCGGAGTTTCTTGCCCCGGAATGTGAGAGTCCTATCGCGGGAATCATTTGTGTGCAGAGAGACACAGCCTGCTTCTCCAGCAGCCCCAGCAGCCCCGTGTCCGTTAAAATGGAAATTAGCTGAGCTGTGCTGGGAGATTTGCCTTGTCTTTTCAGCCAATCGTACGTGACTGATTTCGCAATGGCTGCGACGTCCTTTCCGTGTCTTTCTTTAATTCTGGACATGTTTTCTGATTTAACATCGAAGGCAGCCTCTAGGCTAAGCAAATGACAAGTAGCTGCGCATTTAGAAACTCGATCAATCAGAGCTTTGAGTTCAATGGAGCCTCGCTCGGTGCCAACTGACTTTTCATTTTTCCGCTCATCGTAACCTCTTTTTTCTGCAATAGTCATCCAAGCTTTAACGCAGTCCTTCATGTACGTTGCATCCCAGGAGCAATTCGCCTCCTGTTCAATTAATTTGAACGCTTGCCACAACACCGTCATGTCAAAAGTGCCCGTTAACGGCCAATCAAACAGAATCTGTCCTTTCTGACTATTCTGTTGTGAGTGCTCACAAAGTAACGATGTGAACGGCATAACTTTGTTCCAATCCAAGCTTCTTCCGAAAATACCTGACGGCATATTAGGGGAAAACATGTGCGTGTAGTGGCTGTCTGTAATAGGATTCTTTGTAAGTGTCTTGGTGCGTGAATCATTCTCCCTCTTACCAACGGACTCGTTAGCGGAGACAGTATTACCCATGTTTAACGGTTAGCACAATAAAACAAACACTGCAATTAGACAAACAAACATAAAAACTCTCAACAACTCAGCCCGACAAAAACTCTTCCAGCCTATTTTAATCCGAATTAGGGAGACTTTCAGAGGGGTTTTTAATTATCAGAGCCTTCTGTACTCATAATGTTGTGTTCAGCAAACACAGCCAAATTCAGCAATTCATACAACATTCTCAAACCACACATTGACCACTTTCTTTAGTTCAAAAGTGGTAATAATCGCGGAAATAATGCTGTATGCTCCTTTTTTCTGCGTGCAGCTCTCCCCAGGGGGCGGAGAATCGGCACCTCAGCAGAAATGCTGTTGATTTAGGCAATTTATCCTCTGAAAACTCCTAAATTCGGCGATTTGTTTAAATACAAATCTTGCGACATTGCTTCTAATTCAGAAAATCCACTTTGCTGGTACATCTCTTAAAAGCTTCTCTGAATATTTGTTGTGTGTAATTGCCTGGTGGTTTAATTCCAAGAATCACACACAGAGGACATCGATGAAATTCGATATTCCTAGGTTATCATTAGCCCCAAATATTCTCATAGTTTTCACATAGGCCGTGCTTGCTCGTAGACACCTGTCCCAGCAACAACCACGGGGAAATCGGCCAGGACAAAGTCCCCTTGACACCGATTCCCGAGGTTATAATTAGCCTCCAGATGTAAATGAGTAGAGAAACCCAACAAAATGCAGCAGCTAAGTTCTCTCAGGTAATTTTGATACACCATTGATCTCAAACGCGGGTAAGACAATCTTAAAATAGAATTGAACTTACCAGCTTATAGAGATCTGATGGTGTCCTATTGTTCGTGACGCCAATCTGTGAGAGAGATTTTCTTTTCAGCAATGTTGATGGAAGAAATGGAGGCTGGAGTCCGCTTTATATCAAACACTGAGTTTAATGATGAGTTGCGGCCGGAGCGAGCTCAAGGCATTTACACAGCATCTCTGAGGAAACCCTGAACTCACTAAAGAATACACAGAAATACACAGGCGATACTACCTGAGGATCCGGGAGGGGCCTCTGTTCGCGCTTCTTCTGATCATTAATTACAAGCACATGGCTTCAGAGACACAGTCTGTTAAAGTCCTCTGGCAGTTGGTCACAGTCCCCCAACAGGGAAGCGAGACCTTTAACCCCTGCTCTAAGTTATGGCAGACCCATGTGAAACACTGAAATGCTCTCTGGCACAAACACTAAACAAAATATTTCTCTCACGCGTAGGAGGTCTGTATCCTCTTTAGGGTTGGGTACCGAGAACCGGTTCCGGTTCGGAACCGGTTCCAACATTTCGATTCCAACGGTATCATTTAGAAATGTGAATTTCGGTTCCGCTTTTCGATTCCTGAGGAAATGTTTCTCGCCGGTCTCCGTAGCCTGCTGCATGACTGCGGCGGGGCGGGAAATGTAGCGTTGTACCTACATTTCCTACAGTGTAACCTGAGACCAGGGCCGGCCCGTCGCACTGGCATTATAAATGTTCGCCTAGGGCGCCAGATCTGTGGAGGCGCTGCGCTGACAGCTCTGGGAGAAAAAATAAATGTTTTGACCGTTGGTGCTCATCCTAATTTTCGGCCTTGATGTAACAACATTCATAATTAAGTAAATGTAACACCCTTTTCACCCCGGTTACACTTTTCATTTGCCCTGTACGATGGGCGCTGCAAGTGATGAAAATGGGGGATGTTGGCTTATCTGGCAACCGCAGCTCACAGCCAAAGTGCGCGTGAGCGAGGGAGAAAGGGAGGGTGCACTGGAACCGGCGCTGTTGTTATTAGCATCTGGTGCTAGCTGCTCAAGAAGAAGAAGAAGATGTTTCTACAATGATGTGGAGGAGAGTCCTCTCCAGTCAGACTGAGAGGCTGATAACTTCAGCTCAGTGAGGTAAAGGACTCGCAGTGTTTAGATAGTTCACTTTAGTCTAAGTTATCTCAGTGGGTCTCAAACGTTTTGATCACAATTGATGTAAACACATATTTCCAAGGCTCTCCTTTATAATTATTGGGATAAAACAGGTTTGAAATCATTCCAATGTAAACTATAGGACAGTAAACCAGACATATCGTTTTAAACTGGAGAGATAAAAAGATATGCATAAATAAAATAGTAAAATAAGATATGAATGAACAACAAAAATAAAATGCATTACATGTAGGCTATTTGTTATTTAATTATTAAAATGTAAACTGATCTTTTTCATATGGGTGTTTAGAGTTGTACCCCCTAGATCTAGTCTCTAGTAATTCTGCGTGTGCACCAGATTGAAGCATTTTACTTCAAAATGTTCAAACATTTCTTCCCGGTATGCCTGAGAGGCAGATATGCTTGTTTTTCTCAACAAGAACTGTTTTTAAAAGTTGCACTGTTGCAGCTTCAGTGGTTCTCAGGTTAAAGTTACATAGCAGTGAATATAAACAGACTGATTAATGTGAATATTACTTTAAACTAACCTGTGTAAAAGTTTCTCAAATAAATGTAATTTTTTCGGTGGAAGAAGCATGTATCATTTTGTTACCCTGCCCCTCAAAGAATCGGAATCGAGAACCGTTAAGAACCGGAATCGAAAAGTAGAATCGGAATCGGAATCGTGGAAATTCAAACGATACCCAACCCTAATCCTCTTCTGGGACTCTGACTTGGTGGTACATGGCTTCTATGTCTGCCATCATTGCAACATGCTCTTGTCTAAAACGTGTCAGGACTCCGATGAGGGAGCTCGTAAGGTCAGGACCCTGAAGCAATTCGTTATCGATTGAAGTTCCATGGAAACTTGCGGCACAGTCAAAGACTACCCGGAGTTTTTTCTTTTGTGGGTGGCACCCACCATGGCGTGGGATATACCACTCTGTCGTCTTGCCGGCTCAGCTGTGTCTCTGGCACCCTGACTGCATATCCCTCGTTTAGCAGGTCACTAATACAGTCTGTGTATTCCTGGTGGAATCCTGGTTTGTTGGTGAGTCTCTTCTTCAGGTGAATCGCTCTCTGCACTGCAGCATACTTATTGTTTGGCAAGCTGACCAATGATGTCTTTGCAGGTAGATTGATGTAATAGTGTCCTTCCGTATGGTGGATTGAGCTGGACACAGAGCTGATGAATTTGTTGTCTTCTCGGGACATGTCCAGTTTGTCGCTGTAGCCCTGCTCAGGAGAGTCTGCATTGTATCGCTGTATGAGCAGCCTTTCCACAGTCTCTACTGCAATCCGGTTGATTGTGACTTGGTGCTGCTCACCGTCCTCTGGCTCACTGCCTTGTTCTTTAAGTGGGCCGTTAATAGTCCAGCCAAGGACCGTCTTTACGGCATATGGGCCGTTGTTCTGACTGTGAATGACTTTCCACGGCTCGAAAGCTTCATACGCGTCATTTCCAATTAGGAGTCCTATCTCGGCAGCGACGCACGGCAGCTCTACTTCCTGAAGGTGTGGCCATTTGTCAATGTCTCTCTGAAGAGGAATATGGTCCTTTGTTACTGGGATGCTCTTTCTTAAGCTGATAAACTTATCTTCTTTGATTCCACAGACCTCCAAGTCTCTCAGAAGAGAACTTTTCACTTGTTTGGTTGAGCTCATTGTTGTGAGGACAAGCTGCGCTCCTTTTCCCTGCAGGTTTAGCTGCCTTGCTAAAGAGTCTGTGCAAAATGTTGCCGAGCTCCCAGGGTCCACGAAGGCGTAGGTTTTCACAAGCGTGCTTCCTTTCTTTGCTTTGATGTAGACTGGAAGAATAGCAAGAACATATCCATCTCCGGCCCCTTCACAGGTAGTAGTCTCCTGGTTTAAGCTCACCAGTGCACTTGAAACTGCTGTGTTGTCTGACCTGGCCACCTTTTGGCTTTCTGTACATGCATAATTGGAAACATTGTCTTTTTTCTGAATGTGCAGCAAGCTTGGGCGTCTTTCTGAACATGTTTGGCATGTCATTCTCTTTTTGCAGTCTTTACTCACGTGCCCTTTAACTAGGCATCCAAAACATAGTCCAGATTTCCATATAAGATCCACCTTTATGAGGTTGTTCTGCAATCTGATGGCACTCCAATAGTGTGTGGTCCTTTTTGCAGAACAGACATGGCTTCATGAAGGCCAGACGTCCTGCTATTTACTGTCAGTGGTTTGCAATGATCTTCCTCTGTTGATGTGGCCACACTGGCTGCAAAGATGCTTCCTTTAATCCTTTCACTCCTGGTATTTTTCTCCGTTTGTAAAACGTTCCTGCTTTTCGCTTCGGCAGCAGATCCCTGCAGGTCACCAAAGAGAGGGTCAGCCAGGGTTTTGGCTTGTTCGTCCACGAAGTCGACCAAGTCTTTGAATCTCACTCTTCTCTGGCTCCTTTCTTGGATCTTGAATGCCAGCACCTTCCATCTTTCTATGAACTTATAGGGTAACTTCGAGACGATAACTCTCATATTTGTAGGGTTATCCAGCTCCTCCATATAATTCACATCCTCCAGGGCGTTTCTGCAGTTTAAAAGGAATAGGGAAAACTTGTTGAGTGCTTGTGAGTCCTCTGGTTTTATTTGCGGCCATTTTAGCACCTTTTCCATCAAAGCGGTGGCAATCTTCAGTGGGTTGCCGTAGCGGGCTTCCAACATGTCCATGGCTCTCTGAAAACCACGGTCGGGGGGCATATGCTGGCAGCTTTTTACAATGTCTTTGGGATCACCTCTTGTATACTGTTCCAGGAAGTACATCTTATCTGCAGCATTGTCTGTTCTGGAGCTGACTGTGTGTTGGAATGCCTTAAGAAAAGATCTGAAGTCGAGCAAGTCACCATAAAACACAGGAATATCACGTTGTGGGAGAAGGGCGAGCTGCTGATGTTTCACAAGCATTTCTGTTATATCAGTCTGCTTCTTGATTACTTTGCATATGTCCTTTTCATAGTCACTTTGTCGCTGATGTGCCCCACTGGCTAATGGACTTGAGTCCAGAGCCTTTGGTGCTTTAGGTCTAGCTCCGGGTGCTGAAATAGACTTATCTGATGGGTTTACATGACTGCTTGGGATTAGTGGATGGCTGTGTCCCGCTTGCTCTTGTGTGTCTTCTTTCTGCCGTGTGTTTGCATTGTCCAAATACGTGTTCATTGCATCACTCTTATCCTGTGCGTTGTACTGTTCATACATTTTAATTTTAGCATTTGACACTGCTAAAGCTGTTTTCATTTTCAGCTCTTCTTTCTCAGCCCGAAGATGTGCCTTCTTAACTGCCAAGGCTTGACTTTGCTTTAGCGAGGCAGCCTTGGCTTCCAAAGCTGCACGCTTTACTTCCTCTCTTAGTCGTGCTGAGGATGCTGTTGAAGCGGATGAAGCCCTGCTAGCTCTACTGGATCTTGACACCACAGATACACTGTCCAAATTAGAAACCTCATCAATGCAGGCTTGTGGTATTTCTTTGCAATGCTCCTCACAATTAATCCACACGTCAGATTCTTTAATAAAGTCCTGAAACCTCTGAGATTTAGGCTCAAACCAGCTCTCTTGGTCATGGCTCTTTTCTTCTTCGTCCATAAAAAGCACAACTGAGCAGTTACAGTCTTTAAACTCTTCAAAGATTACCTTGAAAAGTCTCATCTTTGAGATAACTTCCATCAAGTTACAGGTGTTGCCCATTAAAAGCTCAACTTCATTCATGTTGGCAGTGAGTTGTCTTAATTTACCTCTCCTTGCATTGGTGCAGAGCCGCTGCTCCATGGCCTTTTCTGTTGGTTGTGCTGCCCTCTTGTGGGCGTCGACCGTAAACGCACCCTCAGTGGCGCTGTCCTCCGACATTATTCAGCTGGTTTGGCTGAACAAAAGACAACAGCTGTTTTACCAAGTGGCTCGAACTCCAACGGAAAGGCATGCAGAGTAGCGTGACAGCCTGCAGTCCATGTTGGCGGCAGAGGATAATCCAAATGGTCCTTTGCTCAAGCACGATCAGAGACACTTCCTTTCTGCCGCGGCTCCAGTAGCGACGATCAGATCCACATCCGAAAATTCCAGTGATTGTAAGTTCCTACACACTAGTAATCCTCACGACGTTGTCGGAAGTTTTTGACTTTTGTAATGGCCAATTATCCAAAGAAATCCATGTTCAAAGGCCACTTAGCCTAGGAGGCGAGCTCGAGTATTGACTCGCGTATATTCAAAAACTCAGATACCTTGCTCGTTCCATTCTGGTGCTTTATTGAGAGGTCCAATGGATCAGCTGGCGGCCCACTGCCACGTGCACCACGTGCACGGTATGAAAACAAATAAACAAACCAGATCCCTCGGTCATACGGATGTGTGCGCTCAAACACTTCCAACGGCCTCTCAGACTTCCTGCTGAGTCGTGCAGGCAGCGTCTTTATACCTGAGCACGCCCTACTGTCGCTTTGTATAAACAACAACACGTAAACTAGAGCTGTCCATAAGCAAGAGGACACGTTACACAAACAGTATAATCATAATTCAGTTAATCAGCTCATTCAGTTAAATTAAAGAATATTCAATCGGCTCACAACCATAATAAACGTGCCTAAATGGCTCTCACACAGTCCTTCGGCGCCACTCGATGACATAGCATCCTTGAAATAGTGGCTCTGGAGGAGCCTTCCTCGACATGGAGAAACACCCAGTGTTTCCTGACACACACACACACACACACACACACACACACACACACACACACACACACACACACACACACACACACACACACACACACACACACACACACACACACACACACACACACACACACACACACACACACACACACACACACACACACACACACACAGAATAACTATTAGGTCTGAATGAGACCTTAGAGCGCTTTGACTAAATAAATAATGAAAATTAACCTTGTTTTGACTTTGCCTCTTGATATGTGTGTATGCTTCATTTTAATATATATAGAGGTTAGTTTCTATGGGGGTTAATGTCTGTGTATTAAGGGTTAATGTCTGTGTATTAAGGGGTTAATGTCGGTGTATTAAGGGGTAATGTCGGTGTATTAAGGGGTTAATGTCGGTGTATTAAGGGGTTAATGTCTGTGTATTAAGGGGTTAATGTCTGTGTATTAAGGGGTTAATGTCTGTGTATTAAGGGGTTAATGTCTGTGTATTAAGGGGTTAATGTCTGTGTATTAAGGGTTAATGTCTGTGTATTAAGGGTTAATGTCGGTGTATTAAGGGGTTAATGTCTGTGTATTAAGGGTTAATGTCTGTGTATTAAGGGTTAATGTCGGTGTATTAAGGGGTTAATGTCTGTGTATTAAGGGGTTAATGTCTGTGTATTAAGGGGTTAATGTCTGTGTATTAAGGGGTTAATGTCTGTGTATTAAGGGGTTAATGTCTGTGTATTAAGGGTTAATGTCTGTGTATTAAGGGTTAATGTCTGTGTATTAAGGGGTTAATGTCTGTGTATTAAGGGGTTAATGTCTGTGTATTAAGGGGTTAATGTCTGTGTATTAAGGGTTAATGTCTGTGTATTAAGGGTTAATGTCTGTGTATTAAGGGGTTAATGTCTGTGTATTAAGGGTTAATGTCTGTGTATTAAGGGTTAATGTCTGTGTATTAAGGGGTTAATGTCTGTGTATTAAGGGGTTAATGTCTGTGTATTAAGGGGTTAATGTCTGTGTATTAAGGGGTTAATGTCGGTGTATTAAGGGGTTAATGTCTGTGTATTAAGGGGTTAATGTCTGTGTATTAAGGGGTTAATGTCTGTGTATTAAGGGTTAATGTCGGTGTATTAAGGGGTTAATGTCTGTGTATTAAGGGGTAATGTCTGTGTATTAAGGGTTAATGTCTGTGTATTAAGGGGTAATGTCTGTGTATTAAGGGGTAATGTCGGTGTATTAAGGGGTTAATGTCTGTGTATTAAGGGGTTAATGTCTGTGTATTAAGGGGTAATGTCTGTGTATTAAGGGGTTAATGTCTGTGTATTAAGGGGTTAATGTCTGTGTATTAAGGGTAATGTCTGTGTATTAAGGGTTATGTCTGTGTATTAAGGGGTTAATGTCTGTGTATTAAGGGGTAATGTCTGTGTATTAAGGGGTTAATGTCTGTGTATTAAGGGGTTAATGTCTGTGTATTAAGGGGTTAATGTCTGTGTATTAAGGGGTTAATGTCTGTGTATTAAGGGTTAATGTCTGTGTATTAAGGGGTAATGTCTGTGTATTAAGGGGTAATGTCTGTGTATTAAGGGGTTAATGTCTGTGTATTAAGGGGTTAATGTCTGTGTATTAAGGGGTTAATGTCTGTGTATTAAGGGTTAATGTCTGTGTATTAAGGGTTAATGTCTGTGTATTAAGGGTTAATGTCTGTGTATTAAGGGGTAATGTCTGTGTATTAAGGGTTAATGTCTGTGTATTAAGGGGTTAATGTCTGTGTATTAAGGGTTAATGTCTGTGTATTAAGGGGTTAATGTCTGTGTATTAAGGGTTAATGTCTGTGTATTAAGGGGTTAATGTCTGTGTATTAAGGGGTTAATGTCTGTGTATTAAGGGGTTAATGTCTGTGTATTAAGGGGTAATGTCTGTGTATTAAGGGGTTAATGTCTGTGTATTAAGGGGTAATGTCTGTGTATTAAGGGGTAATGTCTGTGTATTAAGGGTTAATGTCTGTGTATTAAGGGGTAATGTCTGTGTATTAAGGGTTAATGTCGGTGTATTAAGGGGTTAATGTCTGTGTATTAAGGGGTTAATGTCTGTGTATTAAGGGGTTAATGTCGGTGTATTAAGGGTTAATGTCTGTGTATTAAGGGGTTAATGTCTGTGTATTAAGGGGTTAATGTCTGTGTATTAAGGGGTTAATGTCTGTGTATTAAGGGGTTAATGTCTGTGTATTAAGGGGTTAATGTCTGTGTATTAAGGGGTTAATGTCTGTGTATTAAGGGGTTAATGTCTGTGTATTAAGGGGTTAATGTCTGTGTATTAAGGGGTTAATGTCTGTGTATTAAGGGGTTAATGTCTGTGTATTAAGGGTTAATGTCTGTGTATTAAGGGGTAATGTCTGTGTATTAAGGGGTTAATGTCTGTGTATTAAGGGGTTAATGTCTGTGTATTAAGGGGTTAATGTCTGTGTATTAAGGGGTTAATGTCTGTGTATTAAGGGGTTAATGTCTGTGTATTAAGGGTTAATGTCGGTGTATTAAGGGGTTAATGTCTGTGTATTAAGGGGTTAATGTCTGTGTATTAAGGGGTTAATGTCTGTGTATTAAGGGGTTAATGTCTGTGTATTAAGGGGTTAATGTCTGTGTATTAAGGGTTAATGTCTGTGTATTAAGGGGTTAATGTCTGTGTATTAAGGGGTTAATGTCTGTGTATTAAGGGGTTAATGTCTGTGTATTAAGGGTTAATGTCTGTGTATTAAGGGGTTAATGTCTGTGTATTAAGGGGTTAATGTCTGTGTATTAAGGGGTTAATGTCTGTGTATTAAGGGGTTAATGTCTGTGTATTAAGGGGTTAATGTCTGTGTATTAAGGGGTTAATGTCTGTGTATTAAGGGGTTAATGTCTGTGTATTAAGGGGTTAATGTCTGTGTATTAAGGGGTTAATGTCTGTGTATTAAGGGGTTAATGTCTGTGTATTAAGGG
>NW_027262461.1:0-29877 GCF_902827115.2 Pseudochaenichthys georgianus
TAACATGACGTGGTTACATCCACCTGGTAACATGACGTGGTTACATCCACCTGGTAACATGACGTGGTTACATCCACCTGGTAACATGACGTGGTTACATCCACCTGGTAACATGACGTGGTTACATCCACCTGGTAACATGACGTGGTTACATCCACCTGGTAACATGACGTGGTTACATCCACCTGGTAACATGACGTGGTTACATCCACCTGGTAACATGACGTGGTTACATCCACCTGGTAACATGACGTGGTAACATCCACCTGGTAACATGACGTGGTTACATCCACCTGGTAACATGACGTGGTAACATCCACCTGGTAACATGACGTGGTTACATCCACCTGGTAACATGACGTGGTTACATCCACCTGGTAACATGACGTGGTTACATCCACCTGGTAACATGACGTGGTAACATCCACCTGGTGTAACATGACGTGGTTACATCCACCTGGTAACATGACGTGGTTACATCCACCTGGTAACATGACGTGGTTACATCCACCTGGTAACATGACGTGGTTACATCCACCTGGTAACATGACGTGGTTACATCCACCTGGTAACATGACGTGGTTACATCCACCTGGTAACATGACGTGGTTACATCCACCTGGTAACATGACGTGGTTACATCCACCTGGTAACATGACGTGGTTACATCCACCTGGTGCAACATGACGTGGTTACATCCACCTGGTAACATGACGTGGTTACATCCACCTGGTAACATGACGTGGTTACATCCACCTGGTGTAACATGACGTGGTTACATCCACCTGGTGTAACATGACGTGGTTACATCCACCTGGTAACATGACGTGGTTACATCCACCTGGTGTAACATGACGTGGTTACATCCACCTGGTAACATGACGTGGTTACATCCACCTGGTGTAACATGACGTGGTTACATCCACCTGGTGTAACATGACGTGGTAACATCCACCTGGTAACATGACGTGGTTACATCCACCTGGTGCAACATGACGTGGTTACATCCACCTGGTAACATGACGTGGTAACATCCACCTGGTAACATGACGTGGTAACATCCACCTGGTAACATGACGTGGTTACATCCACCTGGTAACATGACGTGGTTACATCCACCTGGTAACATGACGTGGTAACATCCACCTGGTAACATGACGTGGTTACATCCACCTGGTGTAACATGACGTGGTTACATCCACCTGGTAACATGACGTGGTTACATCCACCTGGTAACATGACGTGGTAACATCCACCTGGTAACATGACGTGGTAACATCCACCTGGTAACATGACGTGGTTACATCCACCTGGTAACATGACGTGGTTACATCCACCTGGTGCAACATGACGTGGTTACATCCACCTGGTAACATGACGTGGTAACATCCACCTGGTGCAACATGACGTGGTAACATCCACCTGGTAACATGACGTGGTAACATCCACCTGGTAACATGACGTGGTAACATCCACCTGGTAACATGACGTGGTTACATCCACCTGGTGCAACATGACGTGGTTACATCCACCTGGTAACATGACGTGGTTACATCCACCTGGTGTAACATGACGTGGTTACATCCACCTGGTAACATGACGTGGTTACATCCACCTGGTAACATGACGTGGTTACATCCACCTGGTAACATGACGTGGTTACATCCACCTGGTAACATGACGTGGTTACATCCACCTGGTAACATGACGTGGTTACATCCACCTGGTAACATGACGTGGTTACATCCACCTGGTAACATGACGTGGTTACATCCACCTGGTAACATGACGTGGTTACATCCACCTGGTAACATGACGTGGTTACATCCACCTGGTAACATGACGTGGTTACATCCACCTGGTAACATGACGTGGTTACATCCACCTGGTAACATGACGTGGTTACATCCACCTGGTAACATGACGTGGTTACATCCACCTGGTGTAACATGACGTGGTTACATCCACCTGGTAACATGACGTGGTACATCCACCTGGTAACATGACGTGGTACATCCACCTGGTAACATGACGTGGTTACATCCACCTGGTAACATGACGTGGTTACATCCACCTGGTAACATGACGTGGTTACATCCACCTGGTAACATGACGTGGTTACATCCACCTGGTAACATGACGTGGTAACATCCACCTGGTAACATGACGTGGTTACATCCACCTGGTGCAACATGACGTGGTTACATCCACCTGGCAACATGACGTGGTAACATCCACCTGGTAACATGACGTGGTTACATCCACCTGGTAACATGACGTGGTAACATCCACCTGGTAACATGACGTGGTAACATCCACCTGGTAACATGACGTGGTAACATCCACCTGGTAACATGATGTGGTTACATCCACCTGGTGCAACATGACGTGGTTACATCCACCTGGTAACATGACGTGGTAACATCCACCTGGTAACATGACGTGGTAACATCCACCTGGTAACATGATGTGGTTACATCCACCTGGTGCAACATGACGTGGTTACATCCACCTGGTAACATGACGTGGTAACATCCACCTGGTAACATGATGTGGTAACATCCCCCTGATACAACACGACGTGGTTATATCCATCCCCCACTTTTTTGTTTCACTGCTTATTGAAGTGTCTCCTCTCCGAACGGCAGATCTATACGAACAGGAAACATAAGAACATCTGGTGGGGGAGGAGCTTATGAAATGTTACACAGGGGAACCAAACACACACTAATACATACACTGTCTCCAACACAACATATATTATGGGCTGTCCATTCACAGTTGACTAGTCTGACTACAGGCCTACGTCACAAACACACAGTATTCACCTCCGCAGGCCTAGTTCTGGAAAAGCCCAGAGGACTCAGAGACCAGATTTGGGACCATCACACCTGAGAGGCAAACATGTTGATATGAGGACAGGAAGTCAAGAGAACAGCAGCAGGAAGCTGCTCTTCTTTCATTGCTATAAGACGATATGCGTATCACCAGCAGCTCCTGTTTCATTCAAGGCTGATTCAAATAACTCCACCTAATCCCCTGAGGTATGTTTTCCTGGAACCCTACCCCCCCCATCCCAAAGAAATTAAACTTGAGCGTTAGGGTTAGGCTTTTTAAAGGACGGCAACTATCGTTGTCTTTAATAACAACATGATTGTTTCTTTTATTCCAATTAACCAAAATATTTGACAAGTTTAAATAAATTACTACTAAATTACTACTATTTACACTAATGGAAATTTTGTTAATGGGACTGACTACTGATTGGTGGATCTACTGATGGTACTGACTACTGATTGGTGGATCTACTGATGGTACTGACTACTGATTGGTGGATCTACTGATGGTACTGACTACTGATTGGTGGATCTACTGATGGTACTGACTACTGATTGGTGGATCTACTGATGGTACTGACTTCTGATTAGTGGATCTACTGATGGTACTGACTACTGATTGGTGGATCTACTGATGGTACTCACTTCTAATTGGTGGATCTACTGATGGTACTGACTACTGATTGGTGGATCTACTGATGGTACTGACTTCTGATTAGTGGATCTACTGATGGTACTGACTTCTGATTGGTGGATCTACTGATGGTACTGACTTCTAATTGGTGGATCTACTGATGGTACTGACTTCTGATTGGTGGATCTACTGATGGTACTGACTACTGATTGGTGGATCTACTGATGGTACTGACTTCTGATTGGTGGATCTACTGATGGTACTGACTTCTGATTAGTGGATCTACTGATGGTACTGACTTCTGATTGGTGGATCTACTGATGGTACTGACTTCTGATTGGTGGATCTACTGATGGTACTGACTTCTGATTGGTGGATCTACTGATGGTTCTGACTTCTGATTGGTGGATCTACTGATGGTACTGACTTCTGATTGGTGGATCTACTGATGGTACTGACTTCTGATTGGTGGATCTACTGATGGTACTGACTACTGATTGGTGGATCTACTGATGGTACTGACTTCTGATTGGTGGATCTACTGATGGTACTGACTTCTGATTAGTGGATCTACTGATGGTACTGACTACTGATTGGTGGATCTACTGATGGTACTGACTTCTAATTGGTGGATCTACTGATGGTACTGACTACTGATTGGTGGATCTACTGATGGTACTGACTTCTGATTAGTGGATCTACTGATGGTACTGACTTCTGATTGGTGGATCTACTGATGGTACTGACTTCTAATTGGTGGATCTACTGATGGTACTGACTTCTGATTGGTGGATCTACTGATGGTACTGACTACTGATTGGTGGATCTACTGATGGTACTGACTTCTGATTGGTGGATCTACTGATGGTACTGACTTCTGATTAGTGGATCTACTGATGGTACTGACTTCTGATTGGTGGATCTACTGATGGTACTGACTTCTGATTGGTGGATCTACTGATGGTACTGACTTCTGATTGGTGGATCTACTGATGGTTCTGACTTCTGATTGGTGGATCTACTGATGGTACTGACTTCTGATTGGTGGATCTACTGATGGTACTGACTTCTGATTGGTGTATCTACTGATGGTACTGACTACTGATTGGTGGATCTACTGATGGTACTGACTTCTGATTGGTGGATCTACTGATGGTACTGACTTCTGATTGGTGGATCTACTGATGGTACTGACTACTGATTGGTGGATCTACTGATGTAGCACTAAAGCAGGGGTGTCTGGGTTTCTAGAAACTGTACCTGCAAAAAGGCGCATCTGAAAGTCTATGTTCTGAAAATCACAGGAAAGAGGAGACAGGCAGAGAAACAGTGAGCTGCAATCCCTTTAACTAAACCAAAGACAACCAGCAAAGAGAAGACACATCACCAAATATCAAGCAGCTGTTTCTGAACGTACATCTTATTTCCAAATAAAGTTGAAAGTTGAAAGTTGGTGTTCAGATGAAAGCTGACAGCGACAGGATGAAGTATTAAAGCATGATGAAGCATTGAAACAGGATGAAGCGTTGAAACAGGATGAAGCATTGAAACAGGATGAAGCATTGAAAGAGGATGAAACAGGATGAAACATTGAAACAGGATGAAGCATTGAAACAGGATGAAACAGGATGAAACAGGATGAAACATTGAAACAGGATGAAACATTGAAACAGGATGAAGCATTGAAACAGGATGAAACATTGAAACAGGATGAAGCATTGAAACAGGATGAAGCATTGAAACAGGATGAAGCATTGAAACAGGATGAAGCGTTGAAACAGGATGAAGCGTTGAAACAGGATGAAGCATTGAAACAGGATGAAACATTGAAACAGGATGAAGCATTGAAACAGGATGAAGCATTGAAACAGGATGAAACATTGAAACAGGATGAAGCATTGAAACAGGATGAAACGTTGAAACAGGATGAAGCATTGAAACAGGATGAAGCATTGAAACAGGATGAAGCATTGAAACAGGATGAAGCGTTGAAACAGGATGAAGCGTTGAAACAGGATGAAACATTGAAACAGGATGAAGCATTGAAACAGGATGAAGCGTTGAAACAGGATGAAACATTGAAACAGGATGAAGCGTTGAAACAGGATGAAGCGTTGAAACAGGATGAAGCGTTGAAACAGGATGAAGCGTTGAAACAGGATGAAGCGTTGAAACAGGATGAAGCATTGAAACAGGATGAAGCATTGAAACAGGATGAAGCATTGAAACAGGATGAAGCGTTGAAACAGGATGAAGCGTTGAAACAGGATGAAGCATTGAAACACGATGAAGCATTGAAACAGGATGAAGCGTTGAAACAGGATGAAGCGTTGAAACAGGATGAAGCGTTGAAACAGGATGAAGCATTGAAACACGATGAAGCATTGAAACAGGATGAAACATTGAAACAGGATGAAACATTGAAACACGATGAAGCGTTGAAACAGGATGAAGCATTGAAACAGGATGAAACAGGATGAAGCATTGAAACAGGATGAAGCGTTGAAACAGGATGAAGCGTTGAAACAGGATGAAGCATTGAAACACGATGAAGCATTGAAACACGATGAAACAGGATGAAGCATTGAAACAGGATGAAGCGTTGAAACAGGATGAAGCGTTGAAACAGGATGAAACATTGAAACACGATGAAGCGTTGAAACAGGATGAAGCGTTGAAACAGGATGAAGCATTGAAACAGGATGAAACATTGAAACAGGATGAAGCATTGAAACAGGATGAAGCGTTGAAACAGGATGAAGCGTTGAAACAGGATGAAGCGTTGAAACAGGATGAAACATTGAAACAGGATGAAGCGTTGAAACAGGATGAAGCGTTGAAACAGGATGAAGCGTTGAAACAGGATGAAGCATTGAAACAGGATGAAGCATTGAAACAGGATGAAGCATTGAAACAGGATGAAACGTTGAAACAGGATGAAGCGTTGAAACAGGATGAAGCATTGAAACAGGATGAAACGTTGAAACAGGATGAAGCGTTGAAACAGGATGAAGCATTGAAACACGATGAAGCATTGAAACACGATGAAACATTGAAACAGGATGAAACATTGAAACACGATGAAGCGTTGAAACAGGATGAAGCATTGAAACAGGATGAAACATTGAAACAGGATGAAGCATTGAAACAGGATGAAGCATTGAAACAGGATGAAGCATTGAAACAGGATGAAACATTGAAACAGGATGAAGCATTGAAACAGGATGAAGCATTGAAACAGGATGAAGCGTTGAAACAGGATGAAACATTGAAACAGGATGAAGCATTGAAACAGGATGAAGCGTTGAAACAGGATGAAGCGTTGAAACAGGATGAAGCATTGAAACAGGATGAAACATTGAAACAGGATGAAGCATTGAAACAGGATGAAGCGTTGAAACAGGATGAAGCGTTGAAACAGGATGAAGCGTTGAAACAGGATGAAGCATTGAAACAGGATGAAGCATTGAAACAGGATGAAGCGTTGAAACAGGATGAAACGTTGAAACAGGATGAAGCATTGAAACAGGATGAAGCATTGAAACAGGATGAAACGTTGAAACAGGATGAAGCGTTGAAACAGGATGAAGCATTGAAACACGATGAAGCATTGAAACACGATGAAACATTGAAACAGGATGAAACATTGAAACACGATGAAGCGTTGAAACAGGATGAAGCATTGAAACAGGATGAAACGTTGAAACAGGATGAAGCGTTGAAACAGGATGAAGCATTGAAACACGATGAAGCATTGAAACAGGATGAAGCATTGAAACAGGATGAAACATTGAAACAGGATGAAACGTTGAAACAGGATGAAGCGTTGAAACAGGATGAAACGTTGAAACAGGATGAAGCATTGAAACAGGATGAAGCATTGAAACAGGATGAAACGTTGAAACAGGATGAAGCGTTGAAACAGGATGAAGCGTTGAAACAGGATGAAGCGTTGAAACAGGATGAAGCATTGAAACAGGATGAAACGTTGAAACAGGATGAAGCGTTGAAACAGGATGAAGCATTGAAACAGGATGAAACATTGAAACAGGATGAAGCGTTGAAACAGGATGAAGCATTGAAACACGATGAAGCATTGAAACACGATGAAACATTGAAACAGGATGAAACATTGAAACACGATGAAGCGTTGAAACAGGATGAAGCATTGAAACAGGATGAAACATTGAAACACGATGAAGCATTGAAACACGATGAAGCATTGAAACACGATGAAACAGGATGAAGCATTGAAACAGGATGAAGCGTTGAAACAGGATGAAGCGTTGAAACAGGATGAAACAGGATGAAGCGTTGAAACAGGATGAAGCATTGAAACAGGATGAAGCATTGAAACAGGATGAAGCGTTGAAACAGGATGAAGCGTTGAAACAGGATGAAACATTGAAACAGGATGAAGCATTGAAACAGGATGAAGCGTTGAAACAGGATGAAGCGTTGAAACAGGATGAAACATTGAAACAGGATGAAGCATTGAAACAGGATGAAGCGTTGAAACAGGATGAAACATTGAAACAGGATGAAGCGTTGAAACAGGATGAAGCGTTGAAACAGGATGAAGCATTGAAACAGGATGAAACATTGGAACATGATGAAACATTGAAACAGGATGAAACGTTGAAACAGGATGAAGCATTGAAACAGGATGAAGCGTTGAAACAGGATGAAGCGTTGAAACAGGATGAAGCGTTGAAACAGGATGAAGCATTGAAACAGGATGAAGCATTGAAACAGGATGAAGCATTGAAACAGGATGAAACATTGAAACAGGATGAAACATTGAAACAGGATGAAGCGTTGAAACAGGATGAAGCATTGAAACAGGATGAAGCATTGAAACAGGATGAAGCATTGAAACAGGATGAAGCGTTGAAACAGGATGAAGCATTGAAACAGGATGAAGCATTGAAACAGGATGAAGCATTGAAACAGGATGAAGCGTTGAAACAGGATGAAGCATTGAAACAGGATGAAGCATTGAAACAGGATGAAGCATTGAAACAGGATGAAGCATTGAAACAGGATGAAGCGTTGAAACAGGATGAAACACGATGAAGCGTTGAAACAGGATGAAGCATTGAAACAGGATGAAGCATTGAAACAGGATGAAGCGTTGAAACAGGATGAAGCATTGAAACAGGATGAAACGTTGAAACAGGATGAAACATTGAAACAGGATGAAGCGTTGAAACAGGATGAAGCGTTGAAACAGGATGAAACAGGATGAAGCATTGAAACAGGATGAAACATTGAAACAGGATGAAACATTGAAACAGGATGAAGCTTTGGAACAGGATGAAACAGGATGAAGCATTGAAACAGGATGAAACAGGATGAAACAGGATGAAGCATTGAAACAGGATGGAACAGGATGAAGCGTTAGAACATGGAGTGTGAGTCCTGACCTCCTGCAGCATGTCCGCCTGCTCGATGGCCTTCAGGACGTTCTTCTTGGACGTCTCCTGAGCTTCCCCGCCAAGCAGGAACTCGTCCAGGATGAAGTAAGCCTTCTCGAAGTTAAAAATAATGTCCAGCTCACAAACCTGATGTGCACAAAAGAAGGAATCATGAATGAGAAATACTTTAATCAATGTGTGGCAGAAATCTGCCTTACAACCAAACTAACAGCTGTTGTGTTAAACAGAGACCTGTGCTGTGGGACTTCAGAGCCCTTTGATCAGAGACTAGTAGCTTCAAAGAGAGGAACAACACACTCTCCCATGCAAGATAAGATGTAAGGTGATGTAAGATAAGATAAGAAGACTAGATCGTACTTTACTGATCCCAATGTGGGAAACGTCTGCGTTGCAGCAGCATAAGAAAGACATGGCATTGTACGATACAAATGCAAAGACTAGAAATAAACAAGAAAGTAGAAAATATACATGTTGAATTCAACAAGGTATTATATATACATAAATATATGGCAGATGGAATATTAAATATTTAATAGATTATATAAATGTACAATGTGGTTTTATTCCAAGAGGAACGATGGAGCAGAGAGTTCTCTTCCAGCCAGAGGGGATTTGTTGGACAGAGTTACGGCAGTGGGCAGGAATGTGTTCCTGTAGCGGTCCTCGTGTCAGCGGAGCTGCAGCAGTCTGTTGGAGAAGGAGCTCCGCTGAGGATGGGCGGGTTCTCCCTGATGGACAACAGCCTGTTCAGTGTCCACCACAGCTTCAAAGGGGTCCGGCTTGATGTCGATGACGGTGTTAAGACATCGAAGAGAGGAACAACACACTCTTCCATGCTTTATCTTCAGTAGACTCGACTACTGCAAAGGTGTCTTCACAGGTCTCACTAAAACATCTATGAGGAAGCTGCAGCTGATCCAGAACGCCGCTGCTCGAGTCCTCACTGACACTAAGAAAGTGGATCACATCACTCCTGCTCTGAAGTCTTCACACTGGCTTCCTGTGTGTCAAAGAATAGATTTCTAAATACTGCTGCTGCTGGTTTATAAAGCACTGAATGGTTTAGGCCCAGAATACATTCTGACCTCCTGCTAAATGATGAACCATCCAGATCTCTCAGGTCTTCAAGGACTGGTCAGCTTCCTGTCCCCAGAGACAGATCTCTCAGGTCTTCAGGGACTGGTCAGCTTCCTGTCCCCAGAGACAGATCTCTCAGGTCTTCAGGGACTGGTCAGCTTCCTGTCCCCAGAGTCAGAACTCTCAGGTCTTCAGGGACTGGTCAGCTTCCTGTCCCCAGAGACAGATCTCTCAGGTCTTCAGGGACTGGTCAGCTTCCTGTCCCCAGAGACAGATCTCTCAGGTCTTCAGGGACTGGTCAGCTTTCTGTCCCCAGAGACAGATCTCTCAGGTCTTCAGGGACTGGTCAGCTCTCTGTCCCCAGAGTCAGATCTCTCAGGTCTTCAGGGACTGGTCAGCTTCCTGTCCCCAGAGTCAGATCTCTCAGGTCTTCAGGGACTGGTCAGCTTTCTGTCCCCGGAGACAGATCTCTCAGGTCTTCAGGGACTGGTCAGCTTCCTGTCCCCAGAGACAGATCTCTCAGGTCTTCAGGGACTGGTCAGCTCTCTGTCCCCAGAGTCAGATCTCTCAGGTCCTCAGGGACTGGTCAGCTTCCTGTCCCCAGAGTCAGATCTCTCAGGTCTTCAGGGACTGGTCAGCTTCCTGTCCCCAGAGACAGATCTCTCAGGTCTTCAGGGACTGGTCAGCTTCCTGTCCCCAGAGACAGATCTCTCAGGTCTTCAGGGACTGGTCAGCTTTCTGTCCCCAGAGACAGATCTCTCAGGTCTTCAGGGACTGGTCAGCTTTCTGTCCCCAGAGACAGATCTCTCAGGTCTTAAGGGACTGGTCAGCTTCCTGTCCCCAGAGTCAGATCTCTCAGGTATTCAGGGACTGGTCAGCTTCCTGTCCCCAGAGTCAGATCTCTCAGGTCTTCAGGGACTGGTCAGCTTTCTGTCCCCAGAGTCAGATCTCTCAGGTCTTCAGGGACTGGTCAGCTTTCTGTCCCCAGAGACAGATCTCTCAGGTCTTCAGGGACTGGTCAGCTTCCTGTCCCCAGAGTCAGACCTCTCAGGTATTCAGGGACTGGTCAGCTTTCTGTCCCCAGAGTCAGATCTCTCAGGTCTTCAGGGACTGGTCAGCTTTCTGTCCCCAGAGTCAGATCTCTCAGGTCTTCAGGGACTGGTCAGCTTCCTGTCCCCAGAGTCAGATCTCTCAGGTATTCAGGGACTGGTCAGCTTTCTGTCCCCAGAGTCAGATCTCTCAGGTCTTAAGGGACTGGTCAGCTTCCTGTCCCCAGAGTCAGATCTCTCAGGTATTCAGGGACTGGTCAGCTTTCTGTCCCCAGAGTCAGATCTCTCAGGTCTTCAGGGACTGGTCAGCTTTCTGTCCCCAGAGTCAGAACTAAACATGGAGAAGCAGCGTTCGGTTATTATGCTCCAGACATCTGGAACCAACTCCCAGAAACCTGCAGGTCCGCTGCAACTCTGACTACTTTTAAATCCAGCAAGAAGACTTTTCTTTTGTCGCTGCTTTTAATTGAACTATATCTTAGACTGCACTGTAACTTTTATCCATGTACTTTTTCTTTTAATGTTTATTTTATTAGCTTTTCTTTTTTATGCTTAATGTCTTTCATTTTTTGTAAAGCACTTTGAATTGCTTTGTGTTGAAAAGTGCTATATAAATAAACTTGCCGTGCCGTGCCTTGCCTTGCCTTGCCTTGCCTTGCCTTCCCGTGCCTTCCCGTGCCTTGCAGTGTTAAGACATCAAAGAGAGGAACACCACCCTCTCCCATGCAGGTCTGTTGTACGGGAACGTGGACTCTAGGAGACCAGGTGGGAACAAGAGGAGAAACTCACACTGCCGAAGTATTTGTCCAGCAGCTCCACATATCTGTGGATGATCTCCAGCGTGATGAGTTCGTTATCCTGAGGCTCGATGGCACAGCAGAAGTACAGACTGGCATACCTGCAGGGGGGGGGGGGGTACAGTGAGCTCTAATGTAGTACACAGAGAGTACTGTCAGCTCTAGTGTAGTACACAGAGGGTACAGAGAGTACTGTTTTTAAAAAAAAATGTTTTTAATATATTTATTTGACAGGGACAGCGCACATTAATTGACATTTCTGTAAATGCGCCAGAGTTAGCCAACAGGCTATTTTCCGTCTGTAGTCCCTGGACAGATGTTAAAAGTCATCCTAACAACAAAAATTCACTTCAAATAACAGGTAAATACTATCAGTAAAACAACATTCAACAGAGATACTTATATTATGATAAAAGCATATATAAAGACATAAAAACTAAACTAAAATACAAGCATATATAAAAACATAAAAACTAAACTAAAATACAAATTCACAAAGCAGACAGATACAGGTCAAGGCATATAAACAGAGCGTTGTCATGTACAGATTGTGTCAGTGTTGACAGAGCTGACTTTCCACTAACCATGTTTTTAAGTTAGATTTGAATAAACTGCAGGTTTTTTGTTCTCTAATCTTTACTGGGATTGAGTTCCACTGTCGTGCAGCTTTAAAAGAAAAAGAAGATTGGCTGAATGAACTCTTCCTTAATGGAACAACGCAGTCTCCTCTTGTTGCCCTGGTTACAGGTGTGCGTATGGTGATAAAATGTCTGAGCGGAGGTGAGGTGAGGCCGTGTATTATTTTGTACATGAGGCAATCATTTGCATATCTCATTACATTTCCCCAGCTCAACAAGTTATATGTTGTGAGTATTGGGCAATGATGAGAATAAACTGACTTCTTATCTACTATTTTAAGTGTTTGTGTGTATAATGATTCCAGGGGTTTCAGAGTGGTTGTGCAGCATGTGACCAGGTTGTTAAGCAGTATGTGATATGAGATAGAACCATAGAGTGCGTGTACATCAGAGCCGCTCTGTTGACATGCAGTTCCCGGTAAACCTCAAATTGAACAGACTGAATTCGACCCTGTTGCAAACCTTTTTCACCTGAGCCTTAACATTGAGTCTTGAATCAATGAAGACCCCCAGGTATGTGTACTGTGAGACCACCTGTAGCCTCTCCCCGGACACAACACATCTGGCTCAACGCAGGAGGACTTGGTTTTGGTGAGCTCTAGTGTACAGGGACGTGCACAGGTACGGGCTATTGTTGCCCGAGCAACAGCCCGTTCCCCTGTTCGGCTGACCTGCCCCTCCGGAGAGAGCGAGATGTTTTCTTTCTGTTGTGGTCGAATCAACACGATGAGAAACACACCAGCTTCATTCTTCTTCTACTACTTCTTTTACTTCTTCTTCTTCTCCTTCTTATTACATGTAATTGCCCGCGACATTTTGAATGAAGAACTCGTTTCAGTGTGAACTCATCCACAGTATGACCACAAACGTGTTTTAAACCAGGTTGGCCTACGTTTTTATTATTTATGTTCTATATCGCTAAGTGTGTGATTACACATGCTACGTAGCCTATTATATATATAATATGTATTATAGGCGACTGTATTGGTGCGGTGCGTTGAGACCATCTCCAGTGTCGGGATCTGGAAAATAGATTTTTAGTTTTCTCATGGCAGGGACTTTACTTCCTCTTGACGCCGTCGGTTCTTTACAAAGAAACACCTCCATATACTTGTTAGTGTGCTTCTGTCTTTCTGTGGCTTTTCATCTCCTCTGTGAACTGCTATTAAACATCCATGGTGAACTCCCTCAGCGCGCCGCTCGATCTCTTCTCTTGATCGCCCTCTCTCACATACGGGAGAACACTGTCCGCTGGGGCGGTGGTGGCGAAGTCCATAGGGACTTGGCTTGGCAACTAGAAGGTCACCAGTTCAAGTCCCGGAAAGACCAAGTGCTACGAGGTGTCCCTGAGCAAGGCACCCCGGGCCACTGCTCCGAACACTAGGATGGGTCAAATGCAGAGAAACCGTTTCGTTACATAGTACCGGTACTACGTAATGACAATAACTTGAATCTTCTTCTTCTTCTTCTTCTTCTTCTTCTTCTTCTTCTTCTTCTTCTTCTTCTTCTTCTTGTAGGATTTCTGCCATGGCTCTACTTTAGTTTGACCATCTCTGTTTTTAAGTTATGGAATACTAAATAAATAAGTAATTAGATACATTACCGTTACTGCGCTCATAAAGAATGATAAGAATAAGAATAATGCGTATTGAACTGGTTTCATTAATTAGTGAGTTTATTTAAGGTAATTATAGAAGCCCTATTTTATCAGTATGTCTGCAAAGGTCAAACTACATTGAATTATCCCCATGTTCTCTTTAATAGTTTCTAACATTAGATATTTTAATGAGATATGGACCTTCCCTGGTTTTCATTTTAAAAATCAAGTCACCGAATGCAAGTAGTTGCCTTAGCTTATTTTGTTAGGAGATGATGATGTGAATTACTGTTCAAAATAATGTAAGCAACAGCCCCTCCGAATGTCTGCGCACGTCCCTGCTAATGTCACATGGAGAGCACTGGGAGCTCAGTAACGTTATTTAAAGAAATTGAAGTAAAGTCAAGTAAAGTATAGTTAGTAAAGTGAGTAAAGTTAGTAAAGTTAGTAAAGTGAGTAAAGTGAGTAAAGTTAGTAAAGTATAGTTAGTAAAGTTAGTAAAGTATAGTTAGTAAAGTGAGTAAAGTGAGTAAAGTTAGTAAAGTGAGTAAAGTGAGTAAAGTTAGTAAAGTATAGTTAGTAAAGTTAGTAAAGTATAGTTAGTAAAGTTAGTAAAGTATAGTTAGTAAAGTGAGTAAAGTGAGTGTGATAATAAATGTGTAAGCAAAGTGGAAATCTGAGCGTGCCGCTATGGCGGATGATCAAAACGGAGGATGTGTAGTGCACGTCCTTAAGAGATGGGGGAAAACGCGGTCATCGTGCGGCCGGCAGATGCCACGTCCAGGAAACGGGAGATGATGGCGTGCCGAAGATTATCCGCGTGCGAAGTACTTACCCGAATAGCCGGTGCACGCGTAGTTTCTCCTACTCATGGGTGGCGCCAGGATTTGTTTGCTGCAGTAGCTTAGCAGTTGCTATATGACAGCACGGCGTTGCTAGTTAATTTTCAAAATAAACAAACAATACCAGTGGGCAAAGCAAGAGCCTGTTCATATTGTAGCGTTCACCGCTATTCAAGATCACTCCAGCCTTCAATGTCGAAAACGTTCTCTTTATTTACAGAACCAATCAATAGTGTAACACTCATGACTTTCACGTGACACACACCGGAAAACGCACACACATACACACACCTGGAAGGGGCGGTCTCTCCCTAACTCCCACCAACAACATTGCCTAAATAACGCACTTTTCCTCCTCTCTGGCCTCACTCTGTGACTCTCCTCCTCCTCCTCCTCCTCCTCCTCCTCCTCCTCCTCCTCCTCCTCCTCCTCCTCCTCCTCCTCATTCACAATTCCCCGTGTTAGATCTCACTGTCAGCACGCCTCGAACAATGCGCCATGTCGGAAAATACAACACATTCTTGATTCATTTAAAATGACCATTTGTAACTGAGAGGAGTGACTGCTCATTTCTGCCGAGATGCTCAAAGGGTGAGACGCTGTGTCTGAGAATCACTGACTAGCAGAAGTTGTATATTCTGGAGTGGAGCTCTGCAGAGAGCAGGGTGGAGGAAATGAGGGCAATGGATCAAGAGGAGCAGCGCTAGTTCCACTGCAGCTCGTGGTAGCAGCTAGCTGGTCCTGCTGCTGCGGGTGCAGCGGGTCAGTTGGCGGAGGCACCTGTTCTTCATTGTCCCAATCCTCCCGGTTTTCATAGTGAACATCGGGATCCTTGTGGATAGCAGGGTTGTCCGGCTGGACCGGCTCCGTTGGAGAACGCGATCGTTTACGCTGACCTGTGACTGTGAGAAATGTTTCCATTTTCGATCTACTGAGAATTAGCCAAGTAACAGTTCACAGTAAATTACAACGACCCGCCCCTGATAGATCCCGCGAAAATGTATCATATTTATACACATTCTCGCGGGCTGCGAGAATGTGTATAAATATGATACATTTTCATATCAAAACAATGGGGTTGCTAAGCCGTTGCTAGGCCAATTGTTGGAGTTGCTATAGCAACTCCTAGATACCCCCTGGCGCCGCCCCTGCTCCTACTCGACTCCCGCTTGAGGCTGAAAGAGTTCCGCTGAACGGATGAGGGGAACTTTGAAGCGCGTCGTTAATATCTGCTTTGAAGAGCCAGCCTTGGCCCGCACACTATTAAGATTACATTATCTCGTAGAAAGGGGGAACATTGACCGTTGTCATCGAGATTAGGGGATACAGTCGCTGGTTTCTTTATGTCTGTAGGCCGTTGTTGTGAGTGTGGACGGTCGGAGCATATATAGCATTAGCTTAGCCGATCTCCATTCAGAAAACACACATTCTAAAAGGTGTTTCTCTGCCGTCTGTCTGCAGACTCAAAGCGTTAACTCATGGTGTTTACTAACCGGTATCAGTGTGTTGTTACTTCGGCATCATTTAGAAACGTGTATTATAATTAAATCACGGTCAAATATGTTCATCTTGTTGTAGTTGTAGCCGCCTTGCCAGCAATTCTCTCTCTCTCTCTTTAGCATACTCAGCCCGACTCAGCCTGGTTGTTGGCCCGGAAAGAACCTCGATTTTATGGGGCCAGAAAAACTGTGAAATAGTACCCGCTAGGCGGTACTACGCCAAGTGGAAAGGCAACCAGAAATGGGCTGGGCACGGCACGCTCAAAGCGAGCTCCTTGCTGTAGTGGAAATGCACCATTAGTAAAGTTAGTAAAGTGAGTAAAGTGAGTAAAGTTAGTAAAGTTAGTAAAGTGAGTAAAGTTAGTAAAGTTAGTAAAGTTAGTAAAGTGAGTAAAGTGAGTACAGTAAAGTTAGTAAAGTTAGTAAAGTTAGTAAAGTGAGTAAAGTGAGTAAAGTTAGTAAAGTTAGTAAAGTGAGTACAGTAAAGTTAGTAAAGTTAGTAAAGTGAGTAAAGTGAGTACAGTAAAGTTAGTAAAGTTAGTAAAGTGAGTAAAGTGAGTACAGTAAAGTTAGTAAAGTTAGTAAAGTTAGTAAAGTGAGTAAAGTGAGTAAAGTTAGTAAAGTTAGTAAAGTTAGTAAAGTGAGTACAGTAAAGTTAGTAAAGCCAGCAAAGCAAAGTGTCCCTCTGTACGTGCAGACGGGGCAGCAGTAATCCGGAGCTGCAGGACCCCAGCTTTACTCGGCTGGCTCTTTATCCTGATAATCCCTCTGAGCATGTGACGATCATACAAAGCTGCTGTTGATCCTCAGACCTGCTGCTGCTTTCAACAGAACCGGTCCTTCTGATTTATTCTGGCTAAAGTCCTGAATGCAGCTTCAGCAGGAAGCTCTCTCCATGTCTCTCTGAGTCTCCATTGCTTCAGAAGTTTCCGTCACAATCCGAGCAGACGCTCAGGACCTCCTGAACCATCAACACTGAAGCTGAACACTACAACTCTCATGATGCCATGCTGCAAATCCACAACCCTCAGAGGTTTTACTGTGGATTGAATTCAGAGACTAGTGGCAGAACAGTGCAGACAGTGTGTTTAAAGGTATAATATGAACATGTTTTGGTGGGCCGGTGACCCCATTAGTCCTCCTACTGGTCTCTTGGCATGGTGAGGGGATATATCAAGGCAAATGAATGCTTTGTTATCTGAAGCTATCTGAGCGTTCATGCAGAGGAGCATTACCGACACACTAACCCTAACCCATCAACCGACCCATCACTCACCCACTGACCCAGCTCGTGGTGAACGTTGTCACAACTTTGGCTAACATTACCTATAGGTTCTAATAATGTTGGAAAGAAACGTTTTAATCTGATGTTCAAAGAAACTTTTTAGGATGTTTGTTATTTCAAATAATATTCCTATAAGGTTTAAGGTTAACTAAGACATAACGTTTTAACTGCAACATTCAGAGGATGTTTTGAGGCCTGAGATGAGAGAAAGTCTTTTTATAAAACGTTCCTTTAATGTGGTATGTTAAGATGTATGAGCGCATTGAGACAATGAATAGGACGTATAAAAACGAATTTGCATGCCAATATTCACTCACATGCAGTTATAATCACACTAAGGTATGCAGGCCCACAGTATTCATAATATCATTTGTGTAAAATATCAGAAAATAATCACACTTTGTTATGACTATAAAGGTTGTGCCTCGTATGTAGGCTCTAACTGTTGGGTAAGCTATCTGGCCGTGTGGTTTGTGAGGGCTGCGTATAAACAGTGTCCGCTGTTTATGCATATTGGATACAAATCGGCCTCTCTGAAGAACTAGCACCTTACCGTGGGAGAGAGGTTTGTGTGATGAACCTGGAGGCTGTGCTGTCTGGAACCTTGTGTTCCTGGTAGGGTCTCCCATGGCAAATTGGTCTCAGGCAAGGGGCCAGACTAAGATTGGTTCAAAAGACCTCATGAAAGAACAACAAAGAAGTGAGGATACCCGGCCAGGAGGAAGCCCGGGGTCCCCTTCTGGAGCCAGGCCCAGAAGGAGGAGTCGTCAGCGAGCATCTGGTGGCCCGGAGTTGCCACATCCGGCAGAGCTTTTCGGGCATTCCTGTGGAGGTTGGGGACATTGAACCAGAGTGGTCTGTGTTCAAAGCCTCTATTGCCGAAGCCGCGGAGGGGAGCTGTGGTCTCAAGGTCCTAGGTGCCTCAAGGGGCGGTAACCCTCGAACCTCCTGGTGGACACCGGTGGTCAGGGAAGCCTTCCGACTGAAGAAGGAGGCCTTCAGGGATTTGTTATTCCCGAGGCAGTTGCAAGGTACCGACAGGCCCGAAGGGCAGCAGCCTCATCCGTGGCCGAGGCAAAGCAGCGGGTGTGGGAGAAGTTCGGAGAAGACATGGAAAAGGACTTTCGGGCGGCACCAAAGTTGTTCTGGAAAACTGTCCGACACCTCAGGAGGGGGAAGCAGGGAACCATCCAAGCTGTGTACAGTAAGGATGGGACGTTGTTGACCTCAACTGATGGAGTGTTAGGGCGTTGGAAGGAACACTTCCAACACCCAGGTTCTGGGTGTTGAGGGACTGTCATGGTTGACACGTCTCATCAACGTTGCGTGGAAGTCGGAAACAGTACCGAAGGAGTGGCAGACCGGGGTGGTGGTCCCCCTTTTCAAAAAGGGGGATCAGAGGGTCTGTGCCAGTTACAGAGGCATCACACTACTCAGCCTCCCCGGGAAAGTTTACTCTAAGGAACTCGAAAGGAGGGTCAGGCCGATTGTCGAACCTCAGATTGAGGAGGAACAATGCGGATTCCGTCCTGGTCGTGGAACGACGGATCAGCTTTTTACTCTCGCAAGGATCCTGGAGGGGGCCTGGGAGTACGTCTATCCGGTCTACATGTGTTTTGTAGACTTGGAGAAGGCGTATGACCGGGTTCCCAGGGAGTTACTGTGGGAGGTGCTGCGGGAGTATGGGGGGAGGGTGTCTCTACTCAGGGCCATCCTCTCTGTCCTCCCAAAGCGAGAGCTGTGTCCGGGTCCTCGGCAGGAAGTCGGACCCTTTTCCGGTGAGGGTTGGCCTCCGCCAGGGCTGCGCTTTGTCACCAATCCTGTTTGTAATATACATGGATCGGATTTCGAGGCGTAGTCGTGGGGGAGGGGGTCTGCAGTTATCACCAAACATTTTAAGAATGTTTTTAGAGAACGTTATCCTACCTTCCAGAAGAACATTCTGAGAACCAAAAGAAAACATTCCTAGAACAGTGAATGGTAACACTCTCAGAATGTTTTTAGAACCAAACATTTCTAGCTGGGGACCCACTGGCCCACAGACCAACTGACCTACTGATCCACAGACACAATGGGACCGTCCTACCGACCAACCAACCAACCCTTCCATCAATGAACCCTCTGACCCATATACCAACTGGGACCCATCAACCGACCCACTGAACCACTGGCCCACAGACCAACTGGGACCGTCCAACCGACCCATCAACCGACCCATTTACTGACCAACAGACCCACAGACGCACAGACCGACGTACTGACCCACAGACTAACCTCTTGTAGACAACCTTCAGGTCCCTCCACTCCAGGAAGCTGCACATCTTGGGTTTCCGGGCCAGCACCGTCTGCACCAGCTCGCGGGTGATCTTCTTCTTCTCCTTCTCACACAGAGGAACGTACCACTTCTGCAGCCTCAGCTTCCCCTGCCGGCTGAACAGCAGCATGAACTGCATCTGAGAAAACATGAAGAGAAACACTGAGAAACATCCAGACAGGCACAACGCAGTGCCTACAAATAAAATAATCTGTGTTAAAATACATTTGTTTAAGTTTTAAAACTATCTCTACAACATCAAAATATATTACATATTTTAATATTGAAAACCAGACTTGAAAGTCTTAACCTGTTAAGCCCTGAGCCTTTTGTCCAGGTCTCAGGCTGGAAAATGACATGCCCAGAACAAATGACCTTATCTTCTTCTTAAAGTAAATTCAGATTGAACACAGTAAAAAAATGTAAATTAGTGTCCGTCCAAAAAAATAAATTACTTAAAGTGAAAACCACCCTTGAATGATGGGATGGGAGACTAAAAGCTTTAGGAATCCAAACCACAACATATAATAAGTACCCAGTATCAAGATTGATGCAAAACAAGTGAAACTTGACCTTTTTAGAGAGATTTAGCAAAATAAAACCCTTCTGGGGTCATTTGAGTGGATCTTCCATATCTCTGGCCCCCCTTGGTCGATTTTGATGATTGTAGGGTTGCCAACTCTCACGCATCTGGCGTGTGACACACACTTTCACTCTCAATCTCACGCTCTCATGCTGCCCAAACTATTCTCACGTCAAAAACAAGATGAACCAGCGATCGTTTTTAGTTGGTTATTTACAATGTTGAGTTGACAGCTGCTCAAGCTGTCGACCCGCTCCCTCCCCGCCCCCACCACTCTGAACAACGTTAACAGACAGCAGAGCGGTGGGAGCCGGTTGGTCCATCCGACCCGTATTGCGCATGCGCAGATCTGAGATCCAGTAGAAATTATAAAAAAAGTTAAAGTCTGCTGCTTATCGTTCTACTAGGCCAAAATAGAGTCAAAGAGTGTATGAGAGTGAGTGTGTTAATTAATATATTTGGCAGTTTGGAGTAAGTCTGTAGATTTGTGTGTGTGTGTGTGTGTGTGTTTCATCTATCGGCCTCTCACGATAATTAATTTTGTTGGATACATTTTCCCGGAAATGATTGCGATAAACGATAATATTGTCGGCACCGTTGTATGACCATTTTAGACCGCTGACATAATGATAATATAAAATAATAATTCAAGTACATCCTTTCAAACTGCTCGTCACATCCTCGTGTAGATGGCAATTTATCGAGTTCATTTTTATTTATCGCACGATAAGTCATTTAATTGTGAATGAAACTTTGTGCACTTTATAGTCTGTGTCCAATATTGTGTATTTGTATATATTTTATATACATCAAAAAAAGAAAAAATACCCGTCGAAAGTGTTTTTGGGGCTTAACAGGTTAGAATAAATGTATGAAATAAAGACCATGAGACGGTATCAACACACACACACACACACACACACGCATCACCACCAGCTTACAGAGGTCCTGGTAACACCGTTATTCAGCCGTTAGGATAAGCATGCTCTCTCCCGTTTAAATACCACATGAGTCCAAGCTGATTATTAGAAAGAGTGAAAAAAGAAACACAGAAAGCCACTTACCTTCTACGGCACAGTGTGTGAGTGTGTGTGAGTGTGTGTGAGTCTGTGTGAGTGTGTGTGAGTGTTAGCAGGAATGAACTGCCGGCTGAGCAGCACCACTCTGAGACACACACACACACACACACACACACAGACACACACTCATTGGCTAATTTGGTTTACAGTGTCCGCCTTTCTTAACCTACAACTCCATATGGCAATCTGATTGGCTGACACATACTCCAATCAAAGCACAGGGAAACGTCACCAGAAACATGCACTAAAGGGTTAAATAGAAGAAATGAAAACATGGACTAAAACTGATAATAATTGTGTAAACCTGTAATAATAACATTATTAAAGGGTTTCATCCCTCCGATTCTATCTTTCTCTCTAATAATGTTAACTGTTAGAAAAAGTATCACTCGACACCAGGTTGAGAATCAATGATCAGGTAGCTAATGTATTCTTGCAAGAAGGAGCAGAGTTAAATGACATACAAAGGATATGGGTTAGCTCACACACATGAGGTATGTTGCTCAAAGGAACAGCAACAAACATCAGGCTTACATCGTCCGAAACACGGAGATAACAACAAGGTCGTGAATCGAGGTGGCGCTGATATCACCCGCGGGTGTCGGAAAGTCGGGTCATCTGCGATGGGTCATCTGTGACGTCTTCTGGAAAGAGTCACGTACTTCCTTCACGCTTCATAGAAATTAGATATTTAGGAGACAGCAAGTCTGTCTTCTCATAAATATCAACAACCTGAAATGCCCGGCCTCCTCCTATCACAAGAAGAGGCAGCTGCCAGGTCCCACAGTTCAGAGCCACACATGATATCAGTGCATTCAAACAACCCACAGAGTGGGGGAAACAGTATTTCTCCAACATTAACTAACCTGCAGTGTAAAGTAGTAAAATAACAGTACTAATCATGTAGTATTAAGATAACAATACCTTTATTAGTCCCACAGAAGGAAACAACACACTCTCACTCCCTAAGCGTCCAGGAGCAACGCTTGGTCAGGGTCCCGTGGCGTCCGGTTGTGACGCGCAGAGGCTCCTTCAGCTTAATAAAGGGACGCAAAGAGCTTTCAACTGATTGCAATGCATTCCCATCGGCGGTGGTATTTGACGCTCATGGAAGCACCGCACCCGTTTATGTCGGCAGCTCTTAATGCTGAACTCCTCCAAGGTCCGGACTTGACTAATCCCCTTCTAGGCGTCTTGCTTCATTTCCGTCAGGAGAAAATTGCAATAATGGCTGACATTGAAGCAATGTACTACCAAGTACAAGTACAGGAAGACCACCGTGACTATCTCAGGTTTCTGTGGTGGCCTCAAGGAGACGTCAGCAAACGACTGGAGGTCTATCGGATGAATGTGCATCTCTTTGGGGCAGCATCATCCCCAAGCATAGCCAGCTTTGCCTTGCAACAGGTGTCACGAGACGATACCAGTAAATACAGCATGGAAGTACTGGAAACCATTCAGCGCAGCTTTTATGTGGATGATTGTCTCAAATCTGTGGCTTCTATAACTCAAGCTATCGACCTCACCAAGGATCTCATGAAGGCATGTGCCGAGGGAGGATGTACTCTTACCAAATGGGTGAGTAACAGCCAAGACGTGCTTAGAACCATCCCTGAAGCGCACAGAGCTAAACCAGTTGAGCAACTAGATCTGGACAAAGACAAAGCACCTCTAGAAAGAGTTCTAGGCATCCAGTGGAACATCGTGAGAGATACTTTTACCTTCACTGCTGCCATCAAACACAGAGTTCCTACAAGAAGAACAGTTCTTTCTATTATTAGTTCTATTTACGAGCCCCTCGGTTTCCTTTCAACATTCATCCTCAAGGCGGAGCGAATCCTTAGAGGACTCTGCATTGAGAAGTGTGGATGGGATGAAGTTATCCCAGAACACCCTTCAAAGTCATGGCAAAGATGGACAGCAGAACTTGATCAGCTGGGCAGATTTGAAGTGAACCGGTGCATGAAGCCTGAACATCTTGGACTCGTAAGGACTGCTGAGCTGCATCACTTCTGTGACGCGAGTGAAACAGGGCATGGCATTGCAAGCTACACTAGATTCACGAACCACAAAGGAGATACTCACGTGTCATTCAGTCTCGGGAAATCCAGAGTCAATCCTCTGAAGCAAGTCACCGTTCCCAGACTGGAGCTCGCAGCTGCTACACTTGCTGTTAACGTTGACAGGATGTTACAGAAGGAACTAAACATGAAACTACAGAAATCAACCTTCTGGACAGATAGTACATCAGTACTAAAATATATCCACTACCACGGCTGTAGCGATACACTAATCTCACGATACGATACAATATTCAGCTCACAATACGATATATATATCACGATATTCAGCCAACGATACGATTCGATACGATTCGATATAATTCGATACACTTCTATCATTTTCTGAAAGATTTTAAAGGGACAGTGTGATCTGGTGACATCTTGTGAGTGTTCCAGTGACTTGGATGGAATTAATTCAACGGAAAACTGAAAGCATCAATTATACAATACATGGCTCTGACAGAGAGTCTCCAGCTCGCACATGCTGGACAAAATGAATCAAAAGATGTGGTGAGAAAATTAGTTTCATTTATTGAAACTGTAGCTTACAAGCCTTTGAAAGGTAAGTACATAAAGTGCAGTATCACCATGGAGAATGGAGAATGGAAAGGTGCAGCAGGTGGCCTGTTCTGAACAGATTATTTTACAGCATGTTTAGCTTACCAGCACGGTTTTTTTGGGTCACGCCGCGGCCGCAGCTTCTTGAGTTAGCATTACCTCGTCCGGGTGGTGACGTTGTAGGTGGGTTCGTAGGTTAGTGGTATTTCCAGAGTATTTCACGTTTGTGTGACACAGCTTGCAAACCGCCATAGTTTTATCTAAATTGTCGTTTTCCTTCTTTTTAAAGCCGAAGTGCTCCCACACATCTGCTTTTAAGCACGAAGGTGCTGCGTTATGTATGAATCCCGCTGGCGCTGTATCACCATTGGGAAATCCTGAAACATGCGAAGATCATGTCCGTCCCATGTCAGCTTTCCTTTAGCAGACGCCAGCGTCTTAAACACCTCGTTCTTATCGCTCCATCTGAGAAAACGTATGATGATATGCCGCGGAGGGTGCCCAGGGTCCGGGATGGGACGCAGAGCGCGGTGGGCACGCTCTATCTCAGGTGCGGGGGTTGTGTCACTCAGCTTCAGGAAGTGTCGGAGAATTGTATCCAGTAGTGGGGAGATGCCACCGGCTTCTTTACCCTCGGGAGGCCGGCTAGGATGAGATTATTTCTCCGACTTCTAGCTTCCAGATCCAGCATTTTACCCTGGAGGGCTTTGACATCTTTGGACAGATCACCCATCGTCTTCCCTCGGGAGGCTTGATCCTCTATCTCGCTAATGCGCTTCTCTACGTTGTTTATTCTTTGAGAAGTGGCCTTAGAGTCTTTCTTCAACTGAACAATAGCCTTGTCCAGATTGTCAAACCTTACGTTACAGGTTTCTTTAACGCTTTGTATTTCAGAAAGCAATTGGCCAGCCCACTTGGGGACGTGTTCCTCTTCACCAAACATTTCCGCCATGAGGCCGCTGTCTTTCTTTGCTCTAGCTCTGGTCAAACTACTGCCGGGCATTTAGACGCAGATGTTTTACACACTAGTAGAACTGACTGCGCATTACACTTTGAGACTTTCAGTTTTGGTTAAATCATAGTTGTCTGATTACCGCCTGCACCCGACTACTCCGCTCAGCTCGCCGGTGTCATCACGTGATCTGCCAACCTTCCCGTGGGGATGCTAGATTTAGACTCATACAGAGAGCTCCGTAGCATACTGCGCAAAGAAAACTTACGGCACGGCATCCTGTACCCTGCCAGACTCATCGTAACCATCAACGAGGAGACTTTCATATTCAAAGAACCCAAGGAAGCTGAGAAAGTTCTAAAAGAAAAGAGACCTGACTTATTTGGGATGTGACATTACCACAAGACTGTGAGTTGGCCTACACCCCCACCACACGCGCACACACGCGCGCGCACACACACACACACACACACTCATTTATACTGACGCACACGCATGCCCGCACATACACTGACTCACAGTCGCACACACCCTCATTAGGATTTGGATGCAGGCTAACTGTAATGTAACCCCCAGTAGTTAGCAACGTGTGGTTAATGGCAGACACAGGAACAGCCTATAGGCTATTGGTGGACTGGACTGCCTCTCCGCACCTGAGCTCCGCGGCTCTTCTTTTTCTTCACGGATAGAGATGGACTTTCCTCCATCTCAATGTATTTTCAGTCGTATTGCCTTTTGGCAATATAGTTTTAGTTTTTGTGTGTATGTGTGTATTGTTAGGGGGAAGGGTGGTAGCATCTCTTTGTTTTCATGTAATCTTGTGTTGTATTGTCTACGGTCTTGTGTTGTTG
The DNA here is from genome assembly GCF_902827115.2 of Pseudochaenichthys georgianus. NCBI lineage: Eukaryota > Metazoa > Chordata > Actinopteri > Perciformes > Channichthyidae > Pseudochaenichthys > Pseudochaenichthys georgianus. Next base: position 26,094 of record NW_027262461.1, read on the forward strand.
TTGTTTATATATTTCCCCTCCCCTCCCTTGATGCATCGATGACACCCTTCCAATTTGACCAAAATACTAGCCGGCGTCCGATATGATTGTTACCTTACTTAAATGGATACACAATTGAACAAAATGATCTTGCTTAGTCTGAATGTAAATGGAATTCAGAATCCAATCAAAAGACATAAGATGTTGTTGTACTTAAAGTCGCTACAGGAGACTCATTTGAATGCGATGGAATCTAAAAAACTATGACAGAATTGGGTAGGGCAGATATTCTCTTCCCCTGGAGGAAAAGCTAGTAGAGGAGTCAGTATTTTAATTTCTAAGAATATGCCTTTCAAATCATCCAATGTACATGTTGATCAAGAGGGAAGATATGTAATTGTCTCAGGTTTGCTACAGAATGAAATGGTGACATTAGTGAATGTGTATGCTCCAAATAGTTTACAATCTAAATTCTTTACCTCGCTGTGCTCAAAGACATTGCAGTCCATAGAGGGTCCTGTTATCATAGGTGGCCACGGATAAGCAGGAGAAGATGGATGGATGGATTTCAACTCTGTCTGTGACCTATAGTGGATCGATCCAGCCACCCTCTCCCTTCAGATAAAAACATTTCCGCCGTCTTGAGGGACTTCCAATCCGAGCTCGGTATTACAGATGTGTGGCGCCTAATGCACCCAGATGCTCGAGAGTACTCTTTCTATTCCGGTGCGCATAACTCCTACTCAAGGATAGATTACATAATGATGTCTTCAAATTTGATCCAGAATGTTATTGAGATCAAAATGCATAGTATATTATTAAGCGATCATGCTGCGGTATCTGACACATTTATCCCTCCAACCAACGCTTGCAAATCCAGACAGTGGCGACTTAATACATCTCTACTCAAAAATGAAAAATGCACACTGCTCATTAAAGCCCACATTTTAGATTTCTTTCAGATCAATCTAAATTCTGTACCAAGCGTCACCACTGTCTGGGAGGCTTTTAAAGCAACATGCAGGGGCTGGCTAATTAGTTTCTCCTCTGCAGAGAATAAAAAGCGCAGAGAGGTCAAATCCCAATTAAACTTTAAACTCAAGACTCTAGAAGAGCAGCATGTGCTAGACCCATCCAATTTAGATCTAAGGAACTCACTTCTCACCGCTAGGACTCATTTGCAGAAACTTGTACATGAGGAGACAGCTTTTGCTCTTTTTCGTTTCCGAAGAACATACTTTGAACCGGAGACAAAGCAGGGAAAATGTTAGCTCATAGATTGAAACAAATGGAAAACAGACGGATTATTCCAGCGATCAGAGATGAGCAGGAAAGGCTACAGTGCGATGCAGCCACAATCAACGAATCCTTCAACAATTATTATTCTAAATTATATAGCACAAAAAATAACTTGAATGAAGAAGCCTTAGATAGCTTTTTTGGAGGTTTTAACCTCCCTAGCATCAGCTTGGCTGACAGATCTACTATGGAGGCACCTGTTTGTGATGAAATAGAAAACGCAATCATGAAGATGGCATCAGGAAAAACTCCAGGGGACGATGGTGTTGAAATAGAGTTCTATAAATGTTTTAAAGAACAGCTTTCACCATATTTACTGTTGTTATTAATGAAAGATTATAATCTGAAGCCATGCCTCCCTCCATGAGCAGGGCCATTATTTCATTGTTGCCTAAACCGGGCAAAGATCCCTCTTTGATGGGTAACCACCGCTCTTTAAGCCTTTTAAACTGTGACTGCAAGTTTCTAGCCAAGATACTGGCACTCCGTTTGGAGAAGGTGGTTCCATATATAGTGCATCTGGACCAAGTAGGTTTCATTCCAGGCCGCCAGTCCTCAAATAACATGAGGAGGGTTAATAGAGGGAGATAACAGAAGTGAGGGGGTTAATAGAGTGAGATAACAGCAGTAAGGGGGTTAATAGAGTGAGATAGCAGCAGTGAGGGGGTTAATAGAGTGAGATAACAGCAGTAAGGGGGTTAATAGAGGGAGATAGCAGCAGTGAGGGGTTAATAGAGTGAGATAACAGCAGTGAGGGGGTTAATAGAGGGAGATAACAGCAGTGAGGGGGTTAATAGAGGGAGATAGTAGCAGTGAGGGGTTAATAGAGGGAGATAGCAGCAGTGAGGGGTTAATAGAGTGAGATAACAGCAGTGAGGGGGTTAATAGAGGGAGATAGCAGCAGTGAGGGGTTAATAGAGGGAGATAGCAGCAGTGAGGGGGTTAACAGAGGGAGATAGCAGCAGTGAGGGGTTAATAGAGGGAGATAACAACAGTGAGGGGTTAATAGAGTGAGATAGCAGCAGTGAGGGGGTTAATAGAGGGAGATAGCAGCAGTGAGGGGGTTAATAGAGGGAGATAGCAGCAGTGAGGGGTTAATAGAGGGAGATAGCAGCAGTGAGGGGGTTAATAGAGGGAGATAGCAGCAGTGAGGGGGTTAATAGAGGGAGATAGCAGCAGTGATGGGGTTAATAGAGGGAGATAGCAGCAGTGAGGGGTTAATAGAGGGAGATAGCAGCAGTGAGGGGGTTAATAGAGGGAGATAGCAGCAGTGAGGGGGTTAATAGAGGGAGATAGCAGCAGTGAGGGGGTTAATAGAGGGAGATAACAGCAGTGAGGGGGTTAACAGAGGGAGATAGCAGCAGTGAAGGGGTTAATAGAGGGAGATAACAGCAGTGAGGGGGTTAATAGAGGGAGATAGCAGCAGTGATGGGGTTAATAGAGGGAGATAGCAGCAGTGAGGGGTTAATAGAGGGAGATAGCAGCAGTGAGGGGGTTAATAGAGGGAGATAGCAGCAGTGAGGGGGTTAATAGAGGGAGATAGCAGCAGTGAGGGGGTTAATAGAGGGAGATAACAGCAGTGAGGGGGTTAACAGAGGGAGATAGCAGCAGTGAGGGGTTAATAGAGGGAGATAGCAGCAGTGAGGGAGTTAATAGAGGGAGATAGCAGCAGTGAGGGGTTAATAGAGGGAGATAGCAGCAGTGATGGGGTTAATAGAGGGAGATAGCAGCAGTGAGGGGGTTAATAGAGGGAGATAGCAGCAGTGAGGGGGTTAATAGAGGGAGATAGCAGCAGTGAGGGGGTTAATAGAGGGAGATAACAGCAGTGAGGGGGTTAACAGAGGGAGATAGCAGCAGTGAGGGGGTTAATAGAGGGAGATAACAGCAGTGAGGGGGTTAATAGAGGGAGATAGCAGCAGTGAGGGGGTTAATAGAGGGAGATAGCAGCAGTGAGGGGGTTAATAGAGGGAGATAACAGCAGTGAGGGGGTTAATAGAGGGAGATAACAGCAGTGAGGGGGTTAACAGAGGGAGATAGCAGCAGTGAGGGGGTTAATAGAGGGAGATAACAGCAGTGAGCGGTTAATAGAGGGAGATAGCAGCAGTGAGGGGTTAACAGAGGGAGATAGCAGCAGTGAGGGGGTTAATAGAGGGAGATAACAGCAGTGAGGGGGTTAACAGAGGGAGATAGCAGCAGTGAGGGGGTTAATAGAGGGAGATAACAGCAGTGAGGGGTTAATAGTGGGAGATAGCAGCAGTGAGGGGGTTAATAGAGGGAGATAACAGCAGTGAGGGGGTTAATAGAGGGAGATAGCAGCAGTGAGGGGTTAATAGAGGGAGATAGCAGCAGTGAGGGGGTTAATAGAGGGAGATAGCAGCAGTGAGGGGTTAATAGAGGGAGATAGCAGCAGTGAGGGGGTTAACAGAGGGAGATAGCAGCAGTGAGGGGTTAATAGAGGGAGATAACAGCAGTGAGGGGTTAATAGAGTGAGATAGCAGCAGTGGAG